>NW_010544099.1:0-15797 GCF_000687285.1 Phaethon lepturus | reverse complement strand
GAATGCCAACACAAAATGTTCCTCCTCTGTCTTAAGCGCACTGAGGCATTTGAAGGCTAGATGGTGTGCCCCAGCATGCAGAGCCACACAGCTTTACCGGTGGTCCTCTTCACTGTGGTTCACAGGTTATGCCCTTGTGAGAATGTTTTGGGAAGAGAGGGAGAAGAAAGGTTGAAAGACAGCAGTGTATGTAGAGGTCTTAAGAACTGAGGGTGTCTCAGAACTGATGCTTTCAACTTTCTAATCGATGTGACAGCTTTAGTACCTCTTTAACAATCTTTTACATGATAATTCTTAAAATATATATTGAAGGGAGGGGAGTCTGCAAATGACAAGTGAGGTGCTAATTATTGAACGCTGACGTGACAGATTACAATCCTGCTTGGTTCTGAGGGAAATAAAATATTTGTCATGCTCTTTGGCTCCTTCATCTTCCCTATCTTCCAGCAGTGGGTGTTTGCTGGACTTGGCTTTATCTTGAAACCTAGAAGCCTTTCTTATGCTGTCCACCATCATGTTTCAGCTTACCATGACTTTTTACGCCGCCTTCATGGAGACCTAGAACCTGCCCATAAACTCATTTTTTCTTTGCTAATATGTTTCAGGCAACTGCACTAATTCTTAAAAGCATATTTCTTTACAAAAACTGTTTTATGTAATAGAGCTATTGAGTGTCAAATGCTATCAGCACTTGGTGATCTTACTTCCCTGACACAGATATTATGAAAGGTTTAGGAGGATATAGGAGTTCTTTACTGGACCATCTTTTAGAGCTGTAAAAATAAATGAGCTTTTGGTCTTTCTGCTCATCTCCAGCATGGCTGTAGTGGTATGGCTATTAAATTCAGGAAGCTCTTGCAAATTCTGAAGTTGTATCCAGTCATTCAAGTTAAAATGTTTTATAAAACTTGCTCATCCTAATGACTTCATGATTAAATCAGTTAATCCTGATGTGTGTTGAAACCACTCTTTATATGGTAATCCAAACTTTCACTTTTATACTTTTATGCCAGCACAGTTCTAATAATATTAGGGGCTTGCTAACACTGCAGAGAGGTACTTAAATCCAAGCCGACATGAGTTTCATTACAAACTCTATTCATGGAAACATTTTTAAGTCTTGCTGGGCGAGAATTTAGTGTTGGACTAAACAGCCTTATAGTATACTGTGTGATTGTGTGCTGAAAGAGTGCCAGTGGAGTACCGCTGTGTTTCGTTGTTGTACATATTTTATGCATTAGACCTCAACCAACCATCTGGTTACCTCTTTTGACCCTTTTTTTTTTGTATTTGTGACAACAGCTTTGAGGATTTTAATAATGTGAGGGCACAACTAATATGTGGCTTAGCTGGAGGAGAGACAGTGGCACACTTCTTGAATTTGTAAGCGTTGTAGGATATGTCAGGCAAGAGTAAATGATCTAATTTTTCCAGTGAAATAATCCTACTGTGCATTCTTCATTTGCTTATACATGCCTGCCTGTCAAGAGAGTGAGTGTAGGAGGGAAGGGAGAAGAGGAGTGTGATCTTTCTACAGGCGTATTTAATGACCAATACAAGCTTAATTTGTGCTGTAAATGATTAAGCTTCGCACAAAAGAGCTGCTGACCAAAATACTAAGCAAGCAACTTTGTGGGGAAACAGTATTTTGCGCTTTGTCAGTTTTTACATGCGTATTGAGTAGTATATCTTTTTCTTTACCTATTCTTTTTTCCATAGCATGTCTTTTGTGACTTCAGCTATTATGTATGTGCAAAGTAGAAACTGCCGGTTTTTGGGGCATAATGTTATCATGTACACTGCAGTCTAGATATGGTTACTATATTTTGACTCCCCTTTCTACATCTGTTTTTCTAAAGGCTGAGAAACAGGGGTTTTTTGTTTAGTTGAAGGTGTATTCCAGAGCCTCACACCTGGCTGATAGGTGGTTGTTGCCCTACTAAAAAAAATCCTTTTCTGATTTGGCTTACTTGGTGATATGTGACAGAAGGACATCGCACTGTGTGTACTTAGCACGAGGAAGGTGTCAAGGGTTGCTGAATGTGGTAGCCTGATAATGGCAAGGTGGCTGCAACTCCGTGTCCCCAAGCTCCCCTCGGTAGTGAGGCTGAGCATGCACTTCCAGTAGGTACATACACAACCACATGTACACAGCACACGAGTATGCGGCCAGCCACACAGATCAATGCAGGACAGAAACACTCAGCTGTTGGTCGATTCTGTCTTGAATTGGGCTGTTTTCCCAAAAAGTCTCTTGGACATGTCTGTTTAACACCTTCTTTTGCACTGTGGTGCTAGACTTAGAGCAGACCTTCACAAAGTATGTTTTATGCCAAGCTGAATAAATACAACTCATGCTGCTTCATGCAGGGATAAAATTCTTTAATGTTCTCTCCCCTTGGTTATAGACGGTAGGGTGAAGTTCCAGGAGGTAGGTAGCGAAATGAGTTTGTAGAGAAGGCAACTGCTGTTTCTGTACAGCGTTAGCTTCAGTTAATCAGAGAGGAAAAATGGTGACAGGACCATCAGAACCAGGAGAAACAGGTGTTGCACAGATATGGCAACTACTCTTTCCTGAGGTATTCACATTTTTACATTCCTGCCTTTTTTTCCCCTTTTTTGAAGGTATCTTGCTGCTGTTTCTCTCTGTCCTCCAAGTGATGCTTTATTCACATTTTTCTGGCATTTTCCAGCCAATGAATCTTTTTAGAAAAACATCTTTTTTGTTTTGCTATGGTCTTGCTGAGCGGGAGATCCCAGAACTTTGTTTATAAAGAAAATTGGGTAGGTAGAAGGGTATGTGCCTTGCAAGGATGAAGATACCTGAATGTAAAATTGAGCTGTCATATACCAGCTTGTAGTCGCTAAAGAGAAATATCTAAGGGAGAAACACAACCAAGAATGAGCACAAGAGATAAAAGGTGAATCTAAAATTTGGATCAAAAGGTATAAGAAACGAATTAGAATTGTCCTGAGGCTATAAAAGATTGTCTTGGACTACCAAATGCCAGTGTGGGGGGGTGTGGGGAGGCAGAGAGCCTTGAACTTCTTTTGCAGAGGGACTTAACAAACTGAGTCACAGATTTTTCCCTATCTCAAAATCTTTGTTCCTTCAGAAGATGTTTTGAGGGGTGTTAGAAAACACTTGTTTCTGCTTATTTGGAAGAGAGACTTCTGGGCAAAGGCGGTGAAGAGACTTGTAGCTTGGCTGTGTCGGCATGGCCTAAGCGAGAGCCAAGGAATGAATCAGAAGCTCATGGAGGAGGTGATGGGGTGAGACAGAAGTGGGGGTGAGGCAGGAGTACGTTATAGAAGAGATAGTGATCTGTGATCCTGCGCTTCAGAAGCGTGTGATTCTGATTGCTGTGGGAGGTGAATGGGAAGTCACCGAGGGATTTAAACAGGCATGTTTAATTTCAGTGATAAAAAGAATAAAACACTTTTACTCAGCACTGCAGCTCTAAATATAACAGCTGTTCATTTCCTGCATATTGTTTCTTTAATGAGTGATTTGGGAGAGTGTGTAGGCTGCCAGAGCCACGCAGGAGCGAGGTGCCAAAAACTAATTAAGGTAGAAAGGCCCAGTTACGCCAACGGACTCTGCAAGGTGCATCCTCTTGCCGATCAAGGGTAGGATTAGAGAAAGGGCCAGAAGATGAGGCGCAGAAGCAAATGAGTAAGAATATTCTATCGCTAGGGCAAACAGGATTTTGTAGATGCATGTGTAAAAATAATCCTTGCATACCCACAGAGAAGAGACTTTTAAAGTTAGGTGGCTGAGACTGTATAAAAATGTTACGTTTTCTATCTGGCTATTCCTTGCCCTTTCAGCTCACATTTTAGTAAATCAGTACAATGTCACTAGTGATTCTGACTATCAGAGAGACTGTCAAGGGTTTTTTTTCTTATTAGTGTCCAGTAACATAAGAGAAGTTCAAACTTCCTGTATGTTTTTTGAATTCTGAGTTATGCATAGCTCCTAAAAACCTTCCGTAATTCTTTGACTGGTCCAGAAATAACCATATCAAAGGACTCTGGAAGTCAGGTTAGTTATAGTCCCTCCTAAATTGTCACATGATAAGCAATAAATAGATCAAAAATCCCTAGGGAGCACAGGAACAAATAGGAATAAATAGTTGGTTTTCACTGTGTCAAAGTGGTTGTAATGTGTCACAAGCTTCCAAAGGAGGACAGATTTTCTTTAGTTTTGACAAGTAGATAGCAAACGATGTACTTTATAAACTGGTTTAGGGAGTTTTTTTCAAGACCAGACAAAAATAAAAAATTTCACTGCTTTCTAGCTAAGCTAGATGTCGGGCTAGCATGATTACAGACCAAATTTAATGTTGGGAAGTGTGAAGCAATGCATGAAAAGAAAAATTTGAATTACTTCTACGTATTGCTATGTTTTACATTAACAGCTTTTCCTAGAATAGAATAAAATACTGTCGTCACCTTGGAAAAACTTCTGCTCATTGTGAAATAGTGGCTTTAAAAAGGAGTGTAAAAAATGGCACAACAGCATCTGTATGTCACTGTATAAATCTGTGTTTTTACCTGTAATGCTCTGCTGGATGGTCTAAAATACGACAGGAATAGCATGCTTTGGGGAAAGGCTTAAAGCTGTTAAAGGCATGGAAAAGCTATCATTTAAGAGAGGGAGAGAATTCAGGCCTTTTTCAAGTTGACTGTGAGGTGGCTAAACAAGGATTCTATTTTTCCTCCAATGTCTATTTGTTTCAAAGACTCCACATATCCTTTTAAAGGGTAAAAGAGCAAGTTAGTTACTTATGTTGAAAGATAATAAGCTTTTCTTTAGGTTACCTAGGGAGGAGTGCACAAAAACATACACGTGCATACATATTATTGTTGTTATGCTTTGAGTGGATGCCTAATGAATAGAGCATGGTGCTGCGAAGTGCGTGAGAGGAGCTGCCTAGGATGCGGAAGGTGAGCAGTGTGCTTTTTGAGCTGTGCTGGTTGGCTTGGAAATTATTACCTGTAAACTTGGGGTTACCATTAGCCTGTGTTTCAAAGCAGGTATTTTCATGCTGTAAGGTTTGCCTCCCTAATTAGGTGAGAGCATATGAGGTCCAGGTCTGGGTTGGGTTCACCTGTTCTACTTTCCTCCATCCTAGGTTTCTACTTTTCCATGGAAAGGGGGAAGAGAGAGGAAGGGACGGTGCTGATGGAAGCAGAGCAGTGTTGTGAAGCTTCATTTCAGTAAATACTGGAGTTAACCACATCTTGGGGAAGGGAGGAGAACATAACAGATTCTGTCTCGAGCTTGACACCAAACTTCCTTCCAGTGTGGAGGAGATCCCTGGCTGGTTGCAGCAGAGCTAGACAAAAACAGTTCTAAGAAGGGCAGAAATTTTGCCATTTCTTCCTCTTGATCTTCTACCCCTCTCCTACTCTTAAATGAAGCCTACATCCCTGACCCACCAACCAGAACCATAGACCACCACCACAGTTTTTTACTGTCCACTTCCAAACCTGAAAGACCAGGCTCTTGTCCCATTGCAGCCCTTACATTTATTTAGCTATGAAGCACTGGACGCTGCCAATTTTTCTCAAGTGAAGTTTGGTTTTAACTAACTAGAAATGCTGTTTTAAAAGGTAAGATGTATCCTTGTGCTTCAAGAGCAAGCTATTCCTTGCATTTCAGAGAATCATAGAAACTCTGAGTTGGAAGGGACCTTTAAAGGTCATCTAGTCCAGCCCCTGTGCAATCAGCAGGGACATCTTTAACTAGATCAGGTTGCTCAGAGCCCCGTCCAACCTGACCTTGAATGTTTACAGGGATGGGGCATCCACCACCTCTCTGGGAAACAGATGCCAGTGTTTCACCACCCTCATTGTGAAAAATTTCATCTTTATCTCTAGTTGAAATCTGCCCTCTTTTAGTTTAAAACCATTACCCCTCGTCCTATCGCAACAGGCCCTGCTAAAAAATCTGTCCCCAGACAGACTTTCTTTTAAGCCACCTATAAGCACTGGCAGGCTGCACTAAGGTCTCCTCAGAGCCTTGTCTCCTCCAGGCTGAACAACCCCAACTCTCTCAGCCTTTCTTCATAGGAGAGGTGTTCCAAGGAAACATTCTCTGTTGTGGCTGGTTTACTCCAGACTATGAGGTTTTACGCACCTTTCTCTGGTGATGGATGATGATGGGTGTTCCTAGACTACCTGGGATGAACAGGCTGTTGTTCTGGTCTAATATATAGTTATCCCTGTAACTGTATATTAGTTTGGAGATTAACTATTTGCATTATTAACATGATTTAAGGTTGGTCTTGGAACTGATCAGAAGTGCTCAGCTTCTACACCAGAAGGGTGTTTGCCTTCCAAAAATAGGGTGGGAAGAACATGCAAACGGAAGAGAGATTATTCTCTTATTATGCAGTTGACTAGGGAGGGTTGCATTGCTTTTTCTTTTTAGAAGACGGAGATTTAACCCATTATTTGAATATAGATTTATCTAAAAAAATGTAAAGTTCTAGGCTAGCCTGGAAAATATTTTAACTGTTTGTTTTATGGGCTACCTAGGGTTGGGATTCTGTTGCGAGAGGTATTATAGCAACAAGCTATAAGTACGGTGTGGCCCAAAAGAGTTTACAGACTTGAATAGACTATTTAGCAAAAAGGCAAAGAGAGATACGATGACCCATGGGTAGGTCAGCAGTTATCAGGACTGAGATCAAAGTTTTCTGATTCGAAAACCTGGTGCCTTCATCCTGCCTCACTAGGATGTGGTTGCCCTTTAACTGGACATTAATGAATAAGAACTTCGTATGTAAACTGCCCTCTCAGACTGATCAGCTTGTGCAACTTTTCTGAGTCTGTGATCTTTAAAATCATCGCGCTGCTAGGCTGTGTTAGAGACTCTTCTCTGTCAAGTCAGATGAAAGCAGCTACTTTCGTCTCAGCTATGACCTTTACCGTAGGCATCCATGCATCTATTTCTGTGTATGACCATAAAGCTACCTGTGGCAAAACCTGAAAGACAGCCCTTGCCAACTTGTAGCGCAGAGGTCATTTGCTCCTTTTCAAAGTGTTCTATGCAAATGAAGGCATGTATGTCCATCCACCTCCCTGTGAAATTCAAGGTGCTTATTGTGAGTAAATTAAGCCACTTAAAGAAGAGATGGCATGTTTGACCTCTTTCGCTTGCAAGTAGGTTGCTACACATAAGATGAGCTTTCTGGAAGCTGAAGAAAGGCTTTCTTGAAAATGTTTCTGGATATTGGTCATGCTTTACATCATGAAACGTATGTATTAAACCTTCATCTGAAAAAATTTTCAAATGGGAGGCTAGAGATGCTGTTTGCTTTGGGAATTCTGTCCCTACATATCTGAATTTTATAAGCATGATATCTAGATTAAAGTGATTATGAAATTTGTCACTAAGTGTAATGTCTTTTTTTTTGTTGTTGTTGAAGACGTATTCCCCTGTGACTTTTCTAAGAGAATATAAATATGGTCTGTTGTAGGAAATGAATGATAAGTGAAATATTACGTCAATAAAATATAAAACCATAACTAAGTCTAAAAGCTCCGAGTAATCAAATGCTTTTTGAGTCCACTGAAGGGCCATTTATTGCACACCAGATATTAATCTTGACACAATTTTTGTATTGAAGATAAGCACCATGCACACAAAGCATTTTTACTTTACGCTATTTCTGTTGTCCTTAGTTCTTGGTTTTGTATAATACTTTAATAATTTAATTTTAATAATATTTTTTATTCTAATATAAAATGCAGTAGTATGGATGCATCGTCTGTACTAGAGAATGGGATAATAGAGAAAGCAGAGGTTCACAATGTACTATCCCAGTTATGCTGCTGCTATTTGTTTCCAGCAGAGGCTTTAGGGTTTTGCAAACAGCCTTTCAGTCCCCCTCTTTAAGATTGCCAGCAAATATGCAGTTATAGTAGAACAAGCCTCATTTGTTACAAGTCAGTCAGTCTGACCCCAACAAACCAAAAAACATTTTCTTCCTCAGTGCCTTGCCCTTCTGTCACCCCCAAGTTGTCTTTTATTCTTTAGGAAACATAGCACATGAACATTCCGATTCTTTTGTCAGCATTTTACATCTTAAGTTTCAGGGTGCATTTAAAAAATATTTCCATCATAGTCCTCTTTGGTATAACCACACTGAGTGTATCTGTCAGTAGGGTCTGAGACTGAGGGTGGTCTGGTACTGAAGGTGTGAGATGTTATAGCTAAAAACATCAGCTGATACCTTATGTGGGTCAGCCTTTACAGAAAGATCGAAGACCACATAGTGTGAGTTATGTTATCCTGTCTACTTAGGTTTTTCAGCTTCTTTTAATCCTTCTGCAGGGGAGCTTTGCATATTATTTGACAGGCTAGCACTTCAGCTCCCATAGTTAAAGTTAAATTGTCCAGTTTCTGAATGGCAAAATATCAGCAGCAAGTGTCTTTGTTCAGAGTCCAGTTAGTCTTGTTTAAATTATCCTGTCCCAAAGAAAATACGAAGGTATTTTTATGCAGTTGTTTAATCTTATAAGCACTGATTTGCAGTATGATGGATTCTAAGCTTTCATTTTAGATAACTTACTGTACATATATTTAAACTCAGTGACCAAACTTCAAATCAAAAACTCTGTTTCTACCAAATCAAAATGTCTATGGTTTTTTCACTGAAAGAAAAATCTAAAATTCTAACTAAAACTATTTTAAATTCAAGAATGTTTCACTACAAGCGAGACAATGTTTTGGTTCTATTTCCAGTACCTTTTAACAGAAGAAGATATGGAAGACAGCTCATGACTGTTAACAAAAATAACCATCAGAATAGAAGATCAGTCTGCCTCTCTTGTGTGGAGGCTTAAGCCAAAACGCACTGTTATGTGGTGGTTAGGGCACTGTTCTGGTAGAGAAGGTGTAGAGGACTCCTCAAGCAAAACAGACCAGATAGACACCATTAATTATAGTGTATTACTTGATTAAAATGACCCTTCTGTTACTTCGTTTGCTTTGTGAATCTTGTTTCTGCACTTCTGCACAAACCCCTAACTGCATCCCAAATCCATCCCAGAACTTCCACACCCATCCCCTTAAAAAAAAAAAAAAAAACAACAACCAACTGCCTCCACCCCAAATGTTTTAACTAATAATTAGTAGTTCATTCAGATTAATCTTCTAAAGTGGTATCTCTTCTAAAGCCATTTTTTGAGCAAATCACTTGCTTCCTATAAATTGCATGTCACTGTAACTGAAGTGGACTCTTAAGTACAGGTTATGATTCTGGCTTAAAAAGCAGGTATGTAGAGCAATTACTTTTTCCTTACACTCCATTTTAATCTGTCACACTGCTTTCAAAGTTGGGACCTCCTCAGTATTTTGTAGTTTGTGTCAGTCATTCAAAATACTACATTTTCATGATTGTTTGCTTGTTTTCATGTGAAACAGTGCTCAACCAATTTGTGTCTGGTACGAAGAGAATGTGAAGGAATAAAACTGTATCTTGATTAGCAATCTGATTCCTTCCTCTAATACCATAAAACTGCCACCCACACCTAATTTTTAACTGGATGGGGCTCATTAAGCTAAAGGATAAATTTATACATCCAAGTCTTCACATAGCTTATGAAGTCAAGGATGTTAAGATACCCAAAAGATATATTTTATAAGATACATGGTATGTTCTAAACTTGCAGCTCATGCACATCTTTAAACCCAGTACAGAGTCTTATTTGTGTGTATTTTGATACTGGAACAGTGCACTTAACTTGGCACGTGTTGTTCATATAAAAATGCTAGCAGGGTTGAATTTTCCAAAATTGGAACTTTTACATTTTATTCTACAGATGCAAATGTTAAAATATTGCTATCTATTTTAATGTTTTTGTGTGCATGCTCCCAAATAGCGTAATTTCAATGCAGTGCTGAATGATCTCACTAGAACTTAGACTATACTTCAGTTGCAAACCACAGTTTTAATTACAGCACAGATGCGTGTAGATGAGAATGAAAAAAATAAGATAATTTGGATGATCTTTGACCATTGTTTTCATTTCCTTCTTCCTTATGCCATGGTAGTACAAACAGCAAGTGAAGGAGTTTAATTTGTTGAAATTGTTATTTAAGCCTTAGAAATAGGGTTAAACTTTACCGTTTATGACAGGTATTAACATAACTGCTGCTCTCTGAAATGGATTTCATTTTAATGTTGTAACTGAAATATGGAATATCTGCAATTAGCAAGGATGTAGCTTGCTCTCCTGTATGCTGGTGTGTTGCATTGTATTGGGTTTGGATTCTCACACGTTTGCTTTCCTGGCTTAGTCCCTTTCCTAATGTTACAGATTTGTGGGGTTTTTTTCTCTTTCATGTGATGAAGAATGACATTTTTCTATTTTAGGCAGCACATTATTCAATTCTCTTGGCATATGCTGCTTTGCTTTTTATTGGCTTATTTCCTTGATAAGTGCTTTAATGTTTTGAGAAATTTTGGGTTTCTTTATGCTGTGGGATCTTGCTCCCAAAACCTGCAATAGGTTCTTTCATTTTTTTCATAGTGGCATTATACTGATCTTAATGCATTGTTGGTGGGTATCAATTTGAATTTGGGCAAGAATTCATGATGAAAGTCATAAAGAAATGCCAGGGAATTTAAAAATAATGGAGATGAAGATGGTTAAGGCAGTATTTTCATACTGCAGGTAGCACAGTATGTTCCGACTAGGAGAACGTGTGCAAAGATGATAGCATGGATTGATATAAAATTACAGAATCAGATTGATTTAAATCAGAGGTCCAAAAGCTTTAATCAATTCAAATTTTACTTTGAATTGAACTTTTTAAAAGCAGGTTCAGTTAAATAGGGTAAGGGGCCTGCCCACTGAATTTTTAATATTTCCAAGCGTCGAGATTCTGCAGTGTCTTGGGGCAGCAGAGGTGGCTGTGGCAGTGGCTTGGGGCAGCAGCCCTTGTTCCAGGGCTAAATCACCCTCGTGGTTTAAAAACAAAGCACAAAACAACAAAAAAACAACTTGACTCTTTTTTTCCAGTCAGATTTTCTTGTGTTCCCACTTGCCTCTTTTCCCACTGCTATGCATCTTCAAGAACAGTCTGACTCAGTCTTCTCTACCCTTCCATTAGATAGTTGTGGACGGTAATAAGGTCTCCCTTTTCTCTTCTCTTTTATGACTGAACAAATTTTCTTAGCCTCTCTTTGTAATATCAGACATGCTCCAACCCTCTGATCATCTTGGTAGCCCCTTCCACTGGACTTGCTCCTCCAGTCTCAACTAGCAGGTCAGGTACTAAAAGCTTTATGTGTTGCATAAAGTGGTACCAACTTGTGGGAGCAAGGGGCTATGTGAAGGGGAGTGTAGCACTGAACTTTGTGAAGCTGTGAAGGGATGCCCATTAAGTCATCTAGCAGCCTTCAGGTGGTGTGGAGGCACTCCACCGCAGCTTCTCTGGCCAAGTGCTTCTAGATAGTCCACAAAGAGGGCTTGATGTTTGATATAAAATTTACTTATTTGAAGATACTTGGTGCTACATGTACGCTATGTTTTGATTTAGCAGAGAGATACAGCACTATACCGAAATCGTAACACAAGCACAATATAGCAATTGCATTTGGATCACCATGCAACAGTGATTCCATTACCGGTCTCTATATGCCCACTGTCAGGATGCTGGGCATCCCTAGTTCGCTAGGAGGGAATAGGTGGGATAAAGCCAGCTCAAGCCTGTTGCTCTCTTCAGAGTTCCTTCTATTGGTTGTTGAGTGATTATACTCTGTGTTGGGCTGAGCCACGTATACACCTCTCTGGGAGTAGGAGTGTCGCTTCAGGAAGCAGAACCAGGAGTACATAACCAGGGAATAGTCTTCAAAGACTTGTAAGCGTTAAATCATCTGCTCTAGTCATTCCAAGATTCATCGCCATGACCTTGACACAAAAAAGAGAATATATAATTTCTTACTTGCCATCTGTAATAATAATCTGTTCAGTTTCTTTAATTATAAAAGCAAGAACCACTGTGATGAGGATATGTTTTCACAGAATAAGCAATTGGAGATGTTTGATTTCCCCCCCCCGCACTACCTGCAGTACAAAGGGGTATGCATATTAAAGTGTTTTTGATCTTTAAAGGGAAGTTAGGGTACCCTCTACTGGCTCTTTTTGGAAGTAAATCTGAGCTGTAGCCTACCAGTTTGGAGCCGACAGCAGTTAAACTTAATCTGTACTGCAGTTTTAATCTATTCGCCTTTTTTTTTTTTTTGGGGGGGGTGGTGGTGAGAGGAGTTTGGGTGTTCTTCCCCACCCCCGGCTTCAGCAGAGTGAATCTGTCTGTGATGAAGCTGTATTTTAAAACGCAGGTTGTTACAGGTTCCAGGTTAACAGTTCTATAGGTACAAATAGATGTTATCACAGCTCTTGTTGCCTAGTAACTAAAGGCCAACGTATAATTTCCATGGGATAAATTTGATGCACTTTGCCTCTCTTTTCCCTTTTAGTAGCAGAATACACATAAGTATATTTAGATTTAAATGTCTGATTCTCTAAGTAAAATGTATTGAAATCTAACTTTAGAAACTCAATTACAATGATTTAAGAGCTGGTGTAAATTTCCCGTAATGAAGAGTGATCTTCTAGTTCAGGAACGTTGCTTTACTGTTCATATGAGTGAGCAGGCGTCTCAGTATGACTGTGCATATAAATATTAAATTTTTTTCTGCATACCATTCTCAAATTTCACCTTTCCATTTTGTTTACTGATTTGATGAAGATTTTACATATTTTTCTACTGAATCCATTTAAGCAATAAAGGATTGTTTTCAAAGGAGTCAAGGACTGTTCTCAGAGTTATTTGCTCAACTATACTGATAACATGCCTAAAATTATCTAGGACTGTGTTTGAATTAGTTACTGAAGTTGTAAGCAGGTGTGAAATGTTTGCTTCATTGGGACAAGTTGTGTAAATAAATACTTGTTGTAGATTTCTAGCCTGATTTTAGTATGCAGTTATGTATCTTCTTTGATAGTGAATTCTAGGATGAATTATCCACTTGCTGTTGTAGCTAATCATATTGTAGTTCAAGTAATAGAAATTGTATTAGTAATATTATCTTCCGATTTTTATAGATATATGCTAAAATCAAATTAGTTCACTGTCCTGTTTTAACCTTGTCATCAGTAACCTTTAAGCTTGCTAAATTTGTTTGGAACTGTGTGACTTTAATAGGCGCAAGTGTCAGATATATACAGATCTTCTCCATTTATTTTGTTGGATTTATTTGATCTTTTCAAGGATTATCTAAGATTTAAACTCATGTTATTTTGCTTAGCAGCAGTGTGTGTATCTGAGTGCAATCACATTTGTGTTTTTCCTTCGTTTCTCATTCATTAACAGTTGATACTCAAAGTAAACCTTTGTTAAATACATGTTCCTTCTTTTCTGCTGTCTACTTTGATAGCCAAACGTGTAAAACAGAGGCTATACTGGATTATTACTTCAAACAGAAAGAGGGTTTTCAAGCAGGCTTTATATATGGCAGGCTGAAGGGAAAGAAATAGTCATAAATAGTAAAAGCAGGACCAAAAAATGAACTGTAAAGCAGACATTAGCTTTACAAGGTTGTGTATCACCTGAACTCCTTTTTGTTTTAGTTTGGGTCGTAATTGTTAAGTTTTATTTCAAGAAAAAAAATCTAAAGAGTAAACAGTAAGAGGAGCTCTTTAGAAGCCAAGTAGGTAGATGCTTACAGAGATGATGGCAAACATTTGATGATACAGTTACTAAAACTTCTTCCAAAGAGCAATAATGTAGAAGTATATTCTGCAGCTTTCATGTAGTGTTACACAGGTTTCTAAATAGTTTTACTCTCCTCTTTTCTTCTAATTTTCATCTTGTTTCACTCTCTCTAATTCTACCCAAGTAATTGTTTAAGAGAAAAGCAAACATTAACAAGAATAATGCAGCCGTTATCTTTGTATTTTTTTTTGCTTGCTTATTGATACAGTCCTATAGTACATGTTTTCTCTCTATGTAAGGGAACGGTTGCAAGACTTCCATGTTAAAATCGTGCCTGTTGTCATCCGCCGAATATGCAAGCTAACAATTTCACACTTGAATGTTCTAAAACAGAAGCCCTGTTAAAATAACCATCAACGGCACAGAAAATGAAAATATTGTGAAGAAGAAATTATACATAGCAGTGTGGAATTTTGCTCAAAGGCACAAGTATAGTTCATGTAAATCTCATGTTTAAGTTTCACTGGGCAAATAAAATGTATGCTATACAGTTTTAAAAATTCTTCTTTATTTTTTGCTTGCTTTGTGAAAGTTGAAGGACAAATACGTCATTTACACTAATTCCTTACTGATACGGATTTTTAATGAGTTATAGAATTTTTTTTTACATGCTCAGGCTTTTAAATTCCTGAATTGTCATTTTTCTGAGAAGGTCACAGACTTCTTTGGAAGCTGAATTGATTACTGGAATCAATTGCATAAAGATGCTTATTATTGATGCTAAAAAATGTACCATGTCCAGTGCTTGCATGCAAACAAGATTTACGTATTCTATTATGGTCTAGAAATCTTTGATTTAAAGAAACATACAATACTGAAGGTTTGGAAATGAGATGTAATTATGGAGTGTTGGGAACAGCAAGAAGGGAACGTGTGAATGAATATTGGGGAGAGGTTTACATGAAGTGTGAGAATTATAATCTATGGAATGATTTCCCAGTGAACACGGTGGTAGAGATGTTGCTTGTTATTTTAAATCTTAAATGGTATTTGCAGGGAGATAAAATCATGTTAATGTTGGGCTTTAAGTTCTTCAGCTGCATAATGCTGAATTTTTCCTCTCTGTTTCAGTAATTTCATTTTTTAATGGATTATTTTGTTTTCGTTATTAATATTGAGAATACTCTTGTAAAAGCTCAGAAGTGAAGTGGGGTATTAACCACCTCTTGCTTCTTACAGGTACTGCTCCCAGCAGCTGGTCTCTTGCAACTGCAGGATGTGAAAAGGACTTGCTGTGAGTTTTTGGAATCCCAGCTTCATCCTATCAACTGCCTGGGGATTCGTGCTTTTGCGGACATGCATGCATGCACAGATCTCCTGAACAAGGCCAACACATATGCAGGCAAGTTATCGTTAGTATAGAAAGCAGCTTGACATCTGTGTGTGGGGGTACACACGCGCAGGTTCTATGCCCACGCAACTCCACCCGGAGGAAACAGAATTTTTCCAGGATATTGCAGACATGTATCTTCTGATGAAGAGTGCATTATGAATGTCTAAGAGAAAGAAAGTCTCCTGGATGGAACATAGTTATGATAAACACAAAAGGGCAGCATCTTTACAGCCTATCAGGGTCCAAGCAATTTGTAATCCAGAAAGAAGCTAGTTTGCTGTTTAAAATTTGGCACTGTCACTTAAGGGAGGAAATCAGGAAAGAAGAATTAAAATTCCAGCACTGCTAGAAGTCAAAGTTTGTAGGAAGTACATGGGGGAAGAAAGAAGATGAGAGTGTGGTGGAGCCCTGTCTGTAGCACTGTACTGCACTGGCTAAGAAGCAAGAAACATACCATGAGTATTGTGTTATCAACTTGTCTTCTGAAAATCCCACTCATCTAGCCCAAGATTTGAAATTTCCTACTGTAAAGGGTACCTGTAGCCTCATTCTCCTACCTTGACACGAAGTAGGTAGAGGTGCATCTTCTAACTAACCATATAGCTCAACCAACAAAATCCTACTTTCCTTGTAGAGAGCACTTGCAATTGGATTGTTTCTCATTTT
>NW_010544098.1:2307-11694 GCF_000687285.1 Phaethon lepturus | reverse complement strand
TCGAGCCCTTGCAGGGTGATCCCAACAATTAACATCCAAGTAGAATAGTTGTGTTATGTATATACCAGCTTATTGACACTGGTGGGACCTCAGCTACATTATGTTGTACATCTACTGCTGATGTACTCCAAATTTGGAAGGAATTGAGGAATTCAGAGCAGTAAACTAGTAAAATGGGAAGAGCAAAGCCTGAAGAATGCTTAGAAACCTGATAACTTTTCCCAGGCTGCCAATCCTAAAAATCACAGAATGGTTGAGGTTGGAAGAAATCATTTGGAAGTCATCTAGTCCATACACCTGCCCTCCCCAAGCAGGGGTCACCTGGAGCCGGTTGCCCAGGACCATGTCCAGACAGCTTTTGAATATCTTCAAGGAGGGAGACTCCACAACCTCTCTGGGCAACCTGTTCCAGTGCTCAGTTACGTTTACAGTAAAAACAAAGGGTTTCTTGATGTTGAGATGGAACCTCCTGTGTTTCACTTTGTGCTCATTGGCTCTTGACCTGTCACTGGGCACTACTGAGAAGAGCCTGGTTCCCTCTTCTTCATTCCCTCCCATCAGGTATCTGTACACACTGATGAGAATCCCCCCCCCGAGCCTTCTCTTCTCCAGGCTAAACAGTCCCAGCTCTCTCTGTGTGACCAGTACCCCCTGCTCCTGACACCTGGTAATATGGTTAGCATAACTAACGCCATTTTATAAGGCAAATAGCCATTCTCTGTGACCGAGCTGGTCACGTATCAGTCCCTTTTCCCCTCCTCATCAGGCCTTGAAGGTTCTGGGCACCAGGCAGACTTCTTCCCTCCTTACCAGCCTTGAAGGTCCCAGGCACCTGGCCAACCAGGTGGTGATGATCCTGACACAGAACAGGGATGTGTAGCAGCACACAGAGCACTGTCTACAAAATCAAGTCCCTAAGTGGGACTTGGACTGGAACTGCTTCTGGATGGCAAAACTCATGATCCTCCAGTGGTCAGAGATACCTCCACTGTCGTCTACTTCTAGCAAGGATTGCGTGACTCGTATTCTTTTACATATTTCAAGCCTAGATTATGATTGTTATATTGATACAGCAAATCATGTATTAAGATTTGACCTGATCTGCAGAGGGTCCAGGTGATTAGAAACCGTAAGCTAAGCTGTGCTATAAAATTCTGTGCTACGCTACTTATAAAATTGTGCCACACTGATTCTGCTTATTAAAAAACTTGTGCTACTCTGATCATAAGATTCTATGCTGATCATAAAATTCTGCTAAAAAATAAACCTTTTATTGTAAGTACAACCTATTGTTGTCATCAATCTGCCAGGGATCCCCAAAAGAACCTGTCTGTCCCCATACATCTGCATGACGCTCAGCCTCTCCTCATAGGAGAGATGCTCCAGCCCTTTAATCATCTTTGTGACCCTTCGCTGGACTCTCTCCAGTATGTCCATGTCTCTCTTGTACTGGGGAGTCTAGAACTGGACATGGTACTTCAGATGCAGCCTCACCAGTGCTGAATAAAGGGGAAAGATCACCTCCCTTGACTTCCTGGCAACAATATCCTAATGCAGCCCAGGATACCATTAGCTGCCTTTGCCACAAGGGCACATTGCTGGCTCATGTTCAGCTTGGTGTCCACCAGGACACCACACACACAGAGTCCTTTTCTGCAAAGCTGCTTTCAAGCCAGTCAGGCTCCATCATGTACTCGTGCATGTGGTTGTTCCTCCCCAGGTGTGGGACTTGACACTTCCCCTTGTTGAATTTTATGAGGTTCCTGTCAGCCCATTTCTCCAGCCTGTCCAGGTCCCTCTGGTGTATCAGCCACTCCTCCCAGTTTTGCATCATCTGTGAACTTGCTGAGGGTACACTCCTTCTCACTGTCCAGGGATGTTGGCAACTTGGTGCCAAAAATATAATTTGGGGTATCCATATAAGATTTTCCCCTCTATAATCAGGGAAGAGGGAGGAATAAGGAAAATCTCATCATTTTAATATTCAAAGTCAGGCTTGGTAATTTACCTTTAATGACATAAAATAATTAAGTGTTCATGCATTAGTATGAAGAACTTATGTGTCTTAAGGAAGTTCACAGCATTGTGGTATTATTCTCTTCACTGCTCATCACATGTAGGTTTGGATGAATTCTACTTTTTTTTTTTTAATTTAGTGAGTAAAATAAAATTCAAATTTTAGTTAAGCACATTAATTCAAAGCAGACAAATGTATCAGCTAAACACTGACAAGCACTTCTACTGTCCCCTGCTGCTGAACTACTGCTTAGAGTGTGAGCTATAGTGTGGTCTGGAAATAAGAGGCTCCCTCACAGACTTGCATAAACCCCTGAGGAGGATTTTTTCTTCTTTTGGTGAAATACATTTTAAGCATTATGCTTTGACTCAGTCAAATTCCATCTTATCGACATTCATACTTACTTGGCAAAAAAAAAAAAAAGATTTGACTTAGCAAGCAAACTTATTTCATAGGGGAAAGTATTATACCAGCATACATGGCTCAACTTTAAAATACTAAGTCCTTTTTAATTTAAATACTGAAGAAACTGCTTCTTCACAATCTGAAGTCACATCACTACATTTTGCTCATGAGAATAAAATTTACAGTCATGAGTTGCACATAAAGGATTTATTTTAAATGTTTTAAGGATAGAGTTACATCATAATTATAAAAATTACTTACAGAATTAAGTAACAGATTTAAAGTGTTCATACTTCTAAATGCAGAGAAATAAAATAAAATTAATGAAACCAAGCTCTAAAGATGAAGGAATTACCTAATTTAAAAATGTGAACACGAAGACCTTTGAACTATACACATACCAAGAACCATCAAAATTGCACTAATGATGTAAAATACAAAAAGCACAGCATTTTCAAGGAACCAGAAACTGCTTTTACCATAATTCTTTTTCCCTGAAGCAACTGTAATCTATTCTATCTGAAGATAAAGCCTCTGTTTCTAAATAATTCATTTAAAGAAGGCTTATACCTATTGCAATAAATAGGATTTTCCCCAAAGTATTTCAGTCTTTATGTAGTCCAACTTAGTTTAGGGTTTGGCACTCAAAAGAAAAAAATGTAGTGTTTTACTTATCGATTATGATTTTATTTATTCTTGAACAGAATACATGGTCCCTTCAAATGCTGTATGACACATACAACTGGAAAATTACCTTCGGTTGGCACTATGTTCGCCTCACCAGTGCATTTAATCCTACTAACAACCATTCAAACAGCACAATAAGCAAATTCACAAAAAACTGAACACAAAATAAAAAAAGAACAAAACCCAAACCTAAACATTATAACATGCAACTTTAGTTTGTTACATTGAATGTTCTAACCTTCTAGGCATGCAAAAAAGGATGGTCTGCATTTAAGTTTTTTTTTTTCCTTTTTAAAAGTTTTACATGGCAGCCTGACATCATGCACATACACAATATACAACAATACTACAGCAGGTAAATGAGAGAGGCCAATAACTTTTATACAAAGATCCATGGCTTGTGCCATCACAAGACCTATGATAAATTTGGAAAGTAATGTTGAACCCCTAGAACAAGGGACCAACATGTAGTTACTAGGGTAATGCAAACACTGCATGCAGATCTGAAACATGAGCCTAAAATAAAGCCCAAAGCAGATGGCAGGGAGTGGAATTAGTCTCAAGTCTCAAAAAGGTGGTTTAAGCTATTAAAAAAAACAACCATAAAAGCAAAAACAGGCCCCCAAAACCTTAAGAAAAAAAATGAAAATAAAAACCCCATGCAACAGACAATGGGGACATCTAAAAACAACCATAAAATTTGACAGTATATAGATTATATTCTAATCAGCAAAATATGTGGTGTATTAGAGTGGCTTGCATAAAACCCACAAATGCAAGTCTAATGCTAAAAATGTTCCAGTAGACCTAAACCTCAAATATTTCAAAACAAACCTTGTATTCCTTAGATGTAAAGCCCCAAATTCATTGTACTAAGTTATTAATGTATTTTGTGTGTAATCAATACACTCATTCTTGTGCCACAAATATCAACTTGGGCTCATGGAGCCAGGCTCAGCTTTGAGATTTACATGCAGGACTCTTAAGAGTCAATAGAAAGCACATAACAGATCTGCAGGATGAAAACACTGTGTTGCAAATCTGCTCACTTTGTTCAAAACACAATGAAAATTTACTGACTCGGTGCTTAAAGACTGGATTGAGAAGCTGTTAACTGAAAGACAATAGCCTGACTTTGGTTGCCCATGATGAAATATAGGATATAATGCAATATAGTAGCAAGGGACAAAGAATTAAGATACCATATTTATACAGTATTACCATTTAACAGTATAATGAGGCACAAGCCTTAAGGCTAAAATATGAAATCAGGCCAAAAAAATGGACAGAAAGGGACTTAAACCACTAAGTCTTTGATATCAAGAATACCCACAATAGAGGTCAGACCTCTAATCTCTGATTAACAGTACCTCTTCTGCATCCTTCCACTAACAACATAAGGTTAGATATCTATGTATTCCTTCTTTCCATCAATAGTGTTGACTCTATTCACATTCTTCACATACTGTATTTCTGTGAAGCAGTGCTTTGAAGCTTGTAGAGCTCTGCTTTAACATGACAATTTTTTTGCTGTGCTGATCCTTGTTACAATTCTGATGCTTTTAAAAGTTGCTACACTTAACAAATACCCTAACCTTGATTTACAACTATCTTGCAAGATTAAAACTGTGAAAGGATTCTGCTGTTGTGGGTTGCTTTTTAAATCCACAATCTAATGCAGATGACTGAACCACTGAGACTGTCTATAGCTCCCATTAGATAGTACACCACTGGCATGCAGAACTCTAGCGTTCATAGAATGAAATTCATGTTTACAGCATACCTCAAAGCAAGTACACCACAAAAGGCAACAACAGGTTTAAACTGTAGATTTGTCTGGACACTCCTTATGTGGAAAAGCCAGAAAAAGAATGCATTGAGAAGATGCCTTCTTGAATCAAAATGGTTAAAAACAATAGCAAAACCCAAAACAAAGGAAAGGAATACAGCAGACTGAGCAGAAGGCAACAAATGCTTCTCCTTCTCTAAAGGAGGTCTTCAGTGTAAAAGGACCCCCCATCCCCATAAGATCATATTTACTGTGTAAAAGATTAACTACTATTAGGTTTCTAAGTCCACACACAAACATCCAGATTGCTAGGTTCTGACATTAAATGAGAGACTACTGATTGCCAATGTGTAGTCTAAAGTCTTCTTAAGCAGCATACATACTGTTAAACTTGTGGCACCAAGCACTTGGGTTCTGCTAAGAAATGTGTATAACAAAACAGAGTACAACATTTAGGATTAAAGGCAGCTTTGTTGTGTGTATTTTACTGGTTCCTACAACTTGTAAACAGGGGCCCTTAACCTGCATTTTCTAATTAACTGGTTATACAGATTAAATATATTTTTATAGTTTAAAGCCTTTCCACTGAAAGGTGTGTAAGTCAAACACTTGATATCCTACTGCCCTGTGACTAGTAAAAATGCACAAGTATTTCCATGTACTGCAAGTTCTTAAAAAGCTTAATTTGAAATAAAGTGTAGAAACACAGTAGATTAGATTGATGTTACTTGGGTTAGGCACTCCTTACTGCTGCACAAACTGTTTAAACCTTTCAGAAGAGTCACCTCTGTCCCAACCCAGAAAACAAGGACTGCCAGTAGCCAAGAAATTAAATTTAATGTTACAAAAGAAGGCATATCGAAAACAGCAAACTACACTTGCATGTGGCAGTTGAACAGGTGAGTGCAAGGTTGACGAAAAAGTTAAAATCTATGAAAAAATCTAGATTACAATGCTAGATTGACTTCACACAGCTTGTATTTGCAGATGTTCTTTGCTTTTAACTCCCTCCCATCCAAATATATCAACTTCCTTCAAGAAAAGGAGTTCTCTTACACAAAATGTGTCATGTTCACATAAATTTGTATTACTCAGAACAAAACAGTTTTGCTGGCAGAGATTGTGGGTTCGCAGGGACACTTAAGCTTTCATTTAACTGAAAAACAGTCAAGTCTTTGTGTCTACAAATTTTACATTTAATAGTTCCACAATTTTGGCATAAGTTCATGATGTCGTCTAGGATGTCTTCACCAAATCGTAGACATAAATATGGAAATCATCATCAAACTTGATGAAATAGACAGATGGTTTGGCTTCAACTTGATGAATAACCATGCCAGTCCGTTTTGAGCCATCTTCTTTGGCATATTCCACTTGTTTGCCTACCAGGCTGTCCACAACTTCACCTGGTTCCCGTTCTGCAGGAGGTGAATCATCTGTAATATGAAAATACAATGTACTTTGGTAGACATTTACGGATTTATTCCAATATACAAAACTGCAGAGCCTTCTTTAAAAGTTAAGAAACAATCACAAGTTAAAAATGCAGAGTATGTCTAAAACAAGTTGAGTTGTTCAGACAAGCACCTAACTATTGCCATGCTTCTAGGAAGTACAGTCATAGAATTTTTTTTTTTAGGTAATACCGTCTTCAATTTTTTAAAGTAAAAAATAGCACTTCAATTGGTTAGAAAAGTAAATCTTTTGACATGAAGGTTTACACACCAATTACAGAACATGTTTGTAGATAACTGAATTTAAGCCCCCAGCAGAACAAGACACTTTAACAGAAAGGCAGGTGTGCTAGAACTTCCTCTCCCCACATGCTTTATCCAAAATGTCAATGCAAAGATGCCATTGCAACGAAACCACATCTTCCAAGCTAAGTGTAACCTCCTTAATCAATAATGCTGTTAAAAGGGGCTTTTGATTTCACACTAAAATGGATAACTATATTATTTGCTTTTCTAGCAAAATCTACCCAGAAGTACCCTTAAGGACACAATTCACATTGTCTGTAAAAGATACAGATTCAAGGAAGGTAGCTCATAGTTTGGAATGCCTTAGAAACAGAGGTAAGTAGTAGATAGTCTCAGGAAAAAAAGAGCGCATAAAAACCTTAATTCTTAAATATGGAAAGCATAAGCCTTTTAGCTAATTTTTCTAAGATGTAAGAAAGCAAAGCAGAATTTACAAAGGAATTACAAGGTATTTGGAGGTGGCAATTCTGAAAAAGCTTGCTTTATTTGTTTCTTTAGAAATAGGAAGGTCACTTTTTCCATTAACATTTGTGGCTCACTCTTTTCAAGCCACAGATATGTTGCTTTTTGTTAGGCTGGAAAAAATCTAAAAACACAGGATTACTACAGAGGTTATGCAAGTAAGTGCCACTTGTTTACTCAGCCATCAGACTATTTGTTATCAGTGCTAGATCTGAAGGAAGATAGTCTCAGAAACTCAACGAATTAATTTTAAATAATATTTATGTGGTGCATTGCATAGCCAAACACTAGCTATCTAATTAATAATTTACTTTAAAGCCAAAATTGCCTCTCTGTCAGAGAAGTGCTTTTGATGTGCAGGAGAGAAATGAGAGTACAATATTCTTGACAAACTTTTTTCTTCTTTTTTTGTACTAGCTATCCAAATCTCTTGAACAATACTGATTCTGTGAAAATCTTTCTATATTTATAGGAAAAACCCCAATAACTTTCACTTCAAGAAAGGAAAAAAAAAATCCCTCCTAACCTATTGAAAATTTTTTCCTGTAAATGTGTTTAAACATGTGAGAGAAAATGAGTTTTCAAAAGATTAGTGCTTCTTTCCTCCAAGAAACTATTCAAAAGCTTTCCAAACTGAAGATGCCTACCCAAACTAAATTAATCTGACTATTTTAGTTAGCCCCCATACATTATTCTTATAAGAACTGCTTCAGAAATACAACTCCTTGAGATGGCTCTTGATTTGTGACATTTCTATAAGAAAATAACAATGGAAGGCTTCTATTTTGTCAGTTTCTGTTAAAAAAAATCTAAGTGTCATCTCTTCCACAATAGTATGTATCAGAATTAGGAATTATTACAGAAAAGGATTTTCCAGTATTTATTGCATATTTCACCACTGATTCAAGTAAAATATTTCAGAAGTTGTTTAACACAGATGTATTTTATGTTGTGCTGTAACCTTTGTTAGTTTTGATACTTAAAAAGATCCTTGTTTGTCAATTCTCTTTTCCATACGTAAACCATAAGCCAAACAATACTACAAAGAGAGATGCTGCTTTCCAGAAGAAAAAAGTAACTGGCCTACTTACTGGAATCAGGCATAATGCGAAGGTCACCTTCTTTATAGTCATCTAAGAGTTGGTACATGTACAAGACAGGATCTTTCTCGTAGGTAATATAAAACCATGTGTTCATAATAGGAGCTCGAGCTAAGACCATCCCTCTCCATTCATCTTTTGAGCCATCCTCTGTCTCAAACATATGTTCCACAGCTTTGCCAATCATTGTGTCTGCCAGGTGGGCATCGCTAATTCGAGATGAAGCTGAAATGGTAGCAGTTCATAAGTATGTCCATTCAAAAGTACATAAATAAGTCTTTGTAAAAAATAATCTTTATCCAGATTAATTAATAAATTTGTTTGAAAGTTAGTAAATTCACATACAAAATAAATACTGTCCATTCCAGAGAGTTGAAGACCAAAGAACTGCAGAACTAGAGGAATTAATTATTTTAACATGTTAACACTCTTATCGACATTTTCCATCATTGTACACCCCCCCAATTAATCAAACTATCATAATGCAAGGTAAAGGGAGAACAATATAGGCCACAGCAAAGAATAGTGTCTGTATTTTAAATATTTGTATTGTGGGGGAAGGGGAGGAAGAGAGGTTAAATCATAGAGCAGCTGTATGAAGTTATTAATGAAGGTGTTCAGTTTGGTTCCCCCTAACCCCATTCTAGAGACTGCTACTGATCTCTTTGCAGTCAGGAA
Source organism: Phaethon lepturus (assembly GCF_000687285.1). Taxonomy (NCBI): domain Eukaryota; kingdom Metazoa; phylum Chordata; class Aves; order Phaethontiformes; family Phaethontidae; genus Phaethon; species Phaethon lepturus. Next base: position 2,796 of record NW_010544098.1, on the reverse strand, counting down.
AAGCAAGAACTTATTTCATTCAGACATAAGTAATTACTAGAGTAAACTCTGAACTTTACAGTTTGGAAAAACCTGCAGTTTAACAATTCAGTGTTACTAGTCAAGTTATTTCACTTAGAAAATGCTTTTTTCCCTCCATTTATATTAATACCTAGGGAAAGCACATGAAAAAATAACCCAACCAAACACATAACTACTGTCAAACACACACAAGACAACATAGCCAGGACATTTCTCAGCTGGCTCAGAGTTTAAATTTTAATAGAAATATCAATGTTACATGTACATAAGCCTGTTAGGGATAAGACTCTGAATGAGAAAAAATACAGAATTTACTGCATACCATTTAAAGACAAAAGACTATGCTCTCTGGTATCATCAAACCTTTGGAAATTAAGAAAAATTAAACAGCATTTAGATTATCTGTCATGTGATGAGAAGTAATTTAATAAAATGTAAATGTTCTGACAACATATGCGCATATAGGAA
>NW_010544098.1:0-2276 GCF_000687285.1 Phaethon lepturus | reverse complement strand
CCAACTCTGTCTGGAAGGACTTCAAGTGCTGAAACTCTTTCATCTTTGTGCAGTTCCAGTCCATAAACACAATCAAATCCATCATACTTTATAAGATAGAGAGAGGGATTTACAGGAACTTGATCAAGAACTGTGCCCTTCCATTGCGTTACAGGTCCACTCCCTTCTTTCCAGCCATGCTGTATTCTGCAGCCTACAATGTTTCTTCGTGGCTGAGAAATAGGTTTGCTTGGTCCAACATTGTTTCTATGCTTTCTGTACACAGATACAAACATAACATTAAACAAGTACATACTCAAAATTCTACTCTGGACAAGAGCTGTATGCTTTAAGAAGGCAATATATTATTATATATTAATAAAGATACATTAAATTATAACACATACAACTTGGTGCATCTTATTCAAACTAGGGTATAAAGCATATTACATTGTACTGGAAAAAGAAAAAAAAAACCACACTGAAAAGTAGTGGAACACTTTCAACATTTTGTATAAGGTTGCTTTCATAAACAGTAGTTTCTAAAACTAGTTTGCTTAAACCAAAACAACTATTTTAGCCATTGCTACACTGATCATCAAAAGTAAAACTTGCTTGTTAAAACCCTAAATCAGGTCTCAAAGAGCAATGTTATCTAACAGTATTATACTTTTGCTACTTAGTTGTTCTCTGCAGAACAGTAAACATAATTCCCTTACCCCAGGAGGAAGAAGTCAGCAGAAACATTAGTCGTGGTTGCCTAAAATTCTTCAAAGCATTTGTTTTCCCTAACCTGTGTTGTCACTCAAAGGAAATTTCGCTTCCCTCTGCACTTACAGGTATCTTTGACTTCAAGTGTTTTTAAAGACACATGGTAGCGACAATATTCTTCTAATGCTCCTTTTTAGTACAACACAAGAAAAATGATATGCAAAGGTCACAGCAATAGAAGGGGTACTCTTTAAAGCAGATAATAAATTAAATATACTTTTAACCCTTCCTCAGTTTTTTAATCCAACTTGCATGGAAAGATTCCTTCTGGTGAATATCAGTTGCTCTGATAAACAGTCATGTAAGCTATTTGACAGTTTCAACCCACTAAAACAGCGTTATACAATTTTTATTCCACTCAGTTAAAAAAAAAAACAGTAACTGACAGTTGTGAATACAAGTGAAGAAACATATGAACATTACGACAGTACATTGGTGACAAATGTATATGATCTTTATTTTAGCATGTTACAATATGTATATTAATTCCTAAAATGATATTTAGAGGGTTGCCTGATTAAAATTCTCAGAAATGTTAGCTAATTCCAAAATATATTTCTGGATTAGTTACCAGTTATAGTACACTTCATTTAAATGGCAATAAAATATACACATCACTAGCATGCTTAAAAGCAACATCTAAAAAAAGAAAAATCAGTTGCAGAAAACATCCATCCTTAGATTAGTGACAGTGACCAAAGAGAAATGTATGACAGAGATCCAAAAGACACAAATAGCAACCATATCAGTAAAGTCTAATAATGAGTCTTAAAGATATAATAAAAACAGTATATAAAATTAGTAATGCTGAAGATGTAATCATAACTATTAAAAACAAGATGTAAAATTCATTCAGCAGCTTGTCCCACCTCCAGACTTTTATTCTCCATGAAAATCTTAGCAGATTTCCACAGGATCTTTTGTGAAATTTAACTTTTGTGATGATTTAACCTTATCAAGGACGTCAGCCTGCATTGATAATCTGTGTTGTCAAAGCTAGGAGTATTATAGAAATGCTAACCTCTTCCAGTTAAAGAGGCACTCCCTTGCAAAGTTGGTTATAATTTTCCACAGAAACTTGAAGACATTTTCAAATACTAGTTCTTGCTCAAGTCTTACTTTTAAAAATTATAATAGTCTCAGTAATATGTTATTATGAAGAAATGAGATCTGGTTCTTGAGCACAATGAAAATGAGTTTGTTTTGCATGCAACTAATTTATTTAGTTTTAATGAATCTTAATTCCATTATAAGGCATCCTCACAGAATAAAACCAACTGCTACTGAAGCTAAAAAGTTAAAGTTCAAAAAAGTAAAATAAAACCGTTCATTTTTAACCACAGTCAATTTAACTTTCTGCCTATAAAGCATAATAATATTTAAATTTGCATACTTAAGTGAAAAGCTTCAGTCATGTTGGCTTTGCTGCCAAACCCCAGTGAGTCTTTGCTAAGCATGCATGAACAACAATTGCTTGGTGCTTATTTATTATTATATACTCCAAATGTTTCGGAACTAGGTAGGTA
>NW_010544097.1:0-75249 GCF_000687285.1 Phaethon lepturus | reverse complement strand
GTGCTGGCCCTGCGCGGGCAGCAGCTGCCTCTCTGGTTTTGGAGCAGATCCTCGGCTCCAAGGGCGAGTCCCTCCGGCAGGTAGCATGGGGCGCTTCGTAGTCTGGGACTATGTGGTCTTTGCGGCCATGCTGCTGGTCTCGGCCGTCATCGGGGTCTACTACGCCTTCGCGGGAGGGGGGCAGAAGACCTCCAAGGACTTCCTCATGGGAGGCCGCAGCATGAGCGCCCTCCCTGTTGCGCTCTCCCTCACCGCCAGCTTCATGTCAGCTGTCACCGTGCTGGGCACCCCGGCTGAGATCTACCGCTACGGTGCCATCTTCTGCATCTTTGCCATCACCTACGGCCTGGTGGTGCTGTGCAGTGCCGAGATCTTCCTGCCAGTCTTCTACAAGCTGGGCATTACCAGCACCTACGAGGTAAGGTGGAATAGAAGGAGCCTTTCCACAGCCTTCAGGGAGCTCGGGGGCTTCTCATGCCTGCTTTCTATCTGTGTCCCTTTAGTCTCTTCCCCCAGATCCCCCTGCACTCTGTGCTGTCCGTAGAATCGTAGAATAATTTGGGCTGGAAGGGACCTTGAAAGGTCATGTAGGCCAACCCCCCTGAAATGGGCAGGGACATCTGCCTATCTCCACACTCCCAAGGGCAGGCTGCAACCTGCTATGTCCCAAAGTCTGCCCACGCTGCCTCTGCAGAGAGATGCTCAACCCTGCTGTCTTGGCTCAGGAGCTGTGCACCATGCCAGATCTGTTTCCTCACTCCAGATAGTACAGCAGGTGGATTAATCCTTGTGCAGCTTGGATGGTGACATGTGGTTAATGGTATGTAATTAATATACCAAGAGTAGAGTGCAAGAGCATCTAACATAGGAAACCAGAGTTCTCAAATCATGCTCCTTCCAGCTCAGGTGCTGCCACAAAAGTCCCCCTCTGCCAGAGTATATGTTTGTGCTGTTCCTAGAGATTTTGAGGAGACACCCTTTCCACCTGAGGCTGTTCACACTGGTGAATGTCTTCTCCCTCATGCTTATACAGGGAGGTTAGCAAGTGCTCTATGTCTGCAAGAGTTTTCGTTACTTCCACCAAAATATGGCTGAGCTGGTCTTCAGCTCAGTGTGTAAGTTAAAACTATGGCTAGCAGCACAGAGACATCTGGGGTGGTGGGACACATCATAGGTCAAGTCTGACTGTTTTGGGATGAGGAAGCATCTGGTCCGGACTTTCTTCTGATTAAGAAGGTGTGTGTAACCTGTTCATCTTCCTGTGTGGAGATAATTCCTTGCTGCAGATTTGGAGGCAAATGGCTCTTTTCACAGGGGAACATTGGGAAAGGGACATTGGTGCAGGTGAAAGTCCTTGGCTAGCTACTTCGGTCTTTTGCATTTTATTACACTGAACTGGGGCGCTGCAGTGCTGGAGGCTGAAAACAAGGTATCTGTTGGTAGATTTAGATAAGAATTCACCAACAGAAACCTCTGGTGGCTTCCAGTATGTTTTAAACTACTAATCTTTGGACTATCAGTTACAATGATACTTAATATAGGGCTCTCTTAAATAAAGACTTAGGACTGGAAACTCACTGATAATCTTGGTGTTAAATCAGAGTAATGCACCTATAAAAGATATATCTTCTATTTGTGAACAGAGTTCAGCAATTAAACAACTTTTTGTGTCTGTCCAGGGGTTCCGCACTGGTTCCTTGCATGGACATGCTCGCAGATCACATTTTAAATGCTCAATTCACGAGTGAGCACTTTGAGATACTTCAGTGTTTGTCTGTGTCGATTGAACAGACTGGCAGGTAAAGGAAATCCCTTTTGTGTAACCACACACCCTAGATGGTTGTTAGAACAGATAGTGGGAAGAAATCTTCCTTGCAGCATGACAAGCTCATTCAGAGCTTTTGTTGTTCCAGGCTATACAGAAAAGTGAGGGTTCCTGTTTTGCAAAAGGCTAGATTTCCACTTGCTGGCAGAAGCTGGTGAGCTGCTTTGGGCAGTGCAGAAGGTGAGGTGCCATGGGAGGAAGCTGCTGAGCACTGAAAACCTGCCCTCTCTCACAGCAGTTCAGAGTTTCCAAATTGACTGAGGCTTAGGAATAGCCATAACGTTTTTTCTCTCTGATTTCACAATAGAATTGGGTTCTGTTGTTTGCTGGTACGTCGTTGTGAACTTTTAGGTTGCCCTGTGTGGAGTCAGGAGTTGGAGTCGATGATCCTTGTGGTGCCCTTCCAACTCAGGATATTCAGTGATTCTCTGATAATACATGCTGGTCTTTGCCGAGTCACAGTGCTCAGCTCCTTGTATATTGAGTGCCTTGAGGCAGCTGGATACCACCAGTTTCCATTCTGCAGACTCTGTAATATACTGACAAGCTTATGTCTACTTCACTTGCTCATGTGTCATTACCCAGCGGTGAGGTCTGCTGAGAAATATCAAATCAAGTTGAATGAGATATCAATCAAGGTGACTCTAACAGTTTTGGCCATTCCTGAAATGTCACTATGCCCTTTCTGTATTGCTCATTGCTTCACTGTAGTCCTAACAATAGTGCGAGTTTTGATATAAACATTTGTTTTTTCTTCTCTTTTGTAGTATTTAGAGCTTCGATTTAATAAATACCTGCGCCTCTGTGGAACGGTCCTCTTCATTATACAAACGGCAAGTAAACCTCAAAGCCATTCTGTGGTCCTTGTAGCCACCAGGATTCTTCAGCTTAGTGTAACTGACTGTTTTTTCTGAATGGTTGATGAGGTTACCACAGTGCATGGGTGGCTGGGAATGGGAGAAACAAAGCTCTTGCTGCTCCAAAGGGATGAGGTGGGGAGCGGATGCTGGGCTACCTGCCCCTTTGGTCTCTGTGTGCATTGTTGAGCCCCCGGAGCAGTCACTTGGCATCAGCGCCACGCCAAGAGACGAGCGACCCTTCACTGCAGGGTAGCAGTGTGAAGAGCAGTTGTTCGCCTGCCCGCTTGAGAAACCCACAGCAAGTTAAAAATGTAAACATGCCCCAATTATCTACAGCAGCAGTTTTCATCCTGTGGTCCATGGATTCTGGGAGTCTGACTAATTCTCAAGGGTCTGTGAAAGGTGACAAAACAAGCTGTCAGGAGCTGTCATTTGCTATACAAGGGTTTGTGCCACCACCACTGGAAAAAAGCTGGGTGTCTGCGAACTGAGAAGTTGCGAATTACTGCCTTGGGGAATGTTAAACTAAAGCACTGCCTGCAATTATTGTTGGTGCAGTTTGTTGTATCCAGCCCATTCGGTGAGTCAGTATGAGACCATAGCTTTTAAATGTACAGCGAGCATGTGCCAAATGCACAAGAAACAAAAAGGTGTTCTTTTCACAATTTTGAAGTGAGCTTTTTGGGGAATTCAAAGCAAGAATGAATGTACAATCAGAAAGCTTTTCAAGTTACATGCTTGCTTTTTGGCCATCTTTGTATTTTTAAGACACACCAGGACTTATAGGGCAATCACACTTGCACCAATAAGATGGTGGTCAATGCAGTGCTAATTACTTATTTGAACAGTGCTGCTTAGCTGGCATTTATAGATACACAAGCCCATAGGAAAAGTGGAGTGCTAGCATGTGTGAATCCTGACACTTTCACGAGCAAATACAAAGATAACCACAGTTAGGTAAGTTGGAACAAGCTGAGCATAATCTTAGCTGGCAAAGATCAGAAAAATAATTCTTTACAACTTAAATATGTGCCCAAGGAAATTAACTAAAGATTTATGGGTGTCTTTCTTTACCAAGCACTAACAACTTAACCTGAATAATGATAAGAATTGTGAGGAAAGGAAACCCCCAAGATTTTAATGGTATAATTTTAACTGTTCTGTGAATATTGGCATGTGTTTAAAAGAAAAAAAATGTGTATGTAGTAATACAACCTGAAAAACCACTGAAGAACTGGAAAGATTGTATCATCAGTCTTGTTTTAATTTACACAAAAATGTGATCATACTCGTGACAGATTTTAATTTCTGATGGTTCAAAGCTTCTGGCACTTGTTTGCTGCCTATGAGAAAGCCACTTTTTCATGCTGAATCCCTGAATTAGCAGGACTGGAGAGATATGGGTTTGATTGATGGACTATTAGACGGATAAGGAATTGGCTGGATGGTTGCATCCAAAGAGTTTCAGTCAACAGCTAAACATCCTAATGGAAACCAGTAGTGAGTGATGTCCTTGAAGGGTCTATACTGGGACCTATACTATTTAATACCTTCATTAATGACATAGATAGTGGGATTGAGTTCACCCTCAGCAAGTTGGTGGATGACATCAAGTTGAGTGGTGCAGCTGATTTGAAAGAGGGAAGGGATGCCATCCAGAGGTACTTTTACAGGCTTGAGAAGTGGGTCCATGTGAACCTCATGAAGTTCAACAAGGCCAAGTGCAAGGTCTTACACCTGGGTCTGGGCAATCCCCAATATCAGTACAGACTGGGGGATGAACTGATTGAGAGCAGCCCTGCAGAGCAGGATACTGATGGATGAAAAATTGGACATGAGCCATCAATGTGTGCTTGCAGCCCACAAAGCCAACTGTATCCTGGGTTTCATCAAAAGAAGTGTGGCCAGCAGGTCAAGGGAGGTGATTCTCCTCCTCTACTCTGCTCTCATGAAACCCCACCTGGAATACTGCGTTCAGCTCTGGGACCCTTAACATAAGAAGGGCATGGACCTGTTGGAGAGGGTCTGGAGGAGGGACCACAAAAGTGATCAGAGGCTAGGAACACCTCTCCTATGAAGAAAGGCTGAGACAAGTTGGGATTGTTCAATCTGGAGAAGAGAAAGCTGCAAGGACAACTTATTGGGGCTTTTCAATATATAAAAAGGGCTTATGAGAAAAATGGAGAGAGGCTTTTTAACAAGGCCTGTAGTGACAGGACAAGGGGCAATGGTTTTAAACTGAAAGAAGGTAGATTTATGTTAGATAGAAGGAAGAAACTTTTTGCAATGAGGGTGGTGGGACACTGGACCAGGTTGCCCAGAGAAGTTGTGGATGCCCTATCCCTGGAAGTGTTCAAACCTGATCTAGTGGAATATGTCTCTGGCCATGGCAAGGGGTTGGACTAGATGATCTTTAAAGTACCCTTCGCACCCAAGCCATTCTATGATTCTATGATTTAGCAGTCCATGCTGACAGTTGCTGTGTGGACAGAAAGTCAAACATTGACTGGGCTTGACAAGTTTCAGTAGCTGGCTGTGAAAAGGTGCAGCTAGTTCTGAGGAGACATTCCCCAGGGACTGGTCAGGACTGGCAGCTTTCTTGGCCTACAAGCTATATATGAAAACCTAGAGAGGTCTTATGGCACCGAGGGAAACAAACACGTGCACACACGGGCGGGGAGTAGTACACAGGTAGGAATAACTATTTCCCCAATGGCCCCACCATCCTTTCTGGCATGTGCTTGTAACAGGTGCACAGCAAGGGGCCAGGGCAATCTGGGCATGCTGGGTGAAGTAGCCCCTCCATACTCATTTTCTCCTACAGCTGGATTACTGCTCACTCCAGTTACCTCTTGGCTCTCTCCCCAGCGTAGCTGCTGGCCACGTGGCAAAGCTCCACAATGGGGACTGGATTTGACCTGCTCAAAAGCCACAGCAAGTGATTCACCAGTTAGCCATCCTGCCCTGGTTTACTGCCTGTGCCTGGGGCGAACTCCACACTCATGTGAAGGGCAAAGGCTTGCTGGATGCCGGGTGACATCTAATTCTGCTGCTTTTCCATGCCCAAGTCCCACCCCTGTAAATCAGGGAGTCGGAAGAGTTCAGTCATGGAAAGTTGATACAAGTCAGCTCAGGATCTGATTGTGATCCTTCAAATCAAGACCACTGACCTTCACAGAAGCTGCACACTGAAAGCTGTGTTCCCCTGAACCATGCCACAGTTGAACCGTAGTACAAGGCAGTAATAACAGTGGTAAAAAAGCAAACAGGATTTAAAAATGTGCATAAAGAAATTATAGAGGATATCAGATTAAGTGTGCCCTTAAAAGTGGATGGAGTAGCTCCTTCATTTGCTTATATCTTTCCTGTATTGGGTGAAAACACAAATCTGATGATAATCACACATGGCTTCATTTTACTTATAATGCTATCCATAATGACTAACTAATGCTGTATTTTTTGTTCTTACTCATGTGCGTTATAGTTGCATACTAAGAGGCATATTGATCCCAAGACTGAGAAAATAAATTGTAATAGATTCCTTGGCAAAGAGTGTGTAAACCTCATCAACTTCCTTTTGCTCTTGTTTCTGCCATATGACTGCAGTTTTAAAGCAATAAAACAAGTTAATTATAAAAGCCAGGAAAAGCTGAAGAGGGATTTGGTATTCAAAAGTCAGTGGTATTTGTTTTAAGAACATTAGGCTGTGAGACTGCACTGCTGGTTAGTCTCAGACATTCATCTTCTAACAATTGGAATTATTTCTTGACTGTTAGGAATTATGGACTGCATAAATGCTTGACGAGAAACCATGTCAGAAAGCTATGACCTTTTCCAGGAATTTACATTGCTTTTGATTTCATATCTTTTTTCCCCTTCTAGACTTTATACACTGGTATTGTCATTTATGCTCCAGCTTTAGCACTAAATCAAGGTAAGATGAGTATACTCCAGCTGTTCTTCTGTATTATACTTTTTTCTGCATATAGCACTGGTATGGTTTTTTTGGGTAATGCACACTTAAAAATATAGCTCAAGAATTGACTGTGAAGTCTTCTAGGATTTCTGTTGATCCTGCTGGGAATTCTGCCGGAAGGCCTGCCCAGAGAAGTAGTCCCTTAATCGCTATCCTAGTCCCTTAATCGCTATCTGTAAGGGATTATAGAAGAGGCTTGAGCAAAAAATCTGCTCTCATTTACTCTGCCTCTCATGCAGTATCCTTAGGTCATGGCTGCATTCAGAAAAGTTAAGAAGACTTAAGTAAATGTTGAAGGCAATAGAGAGACTAAACACACATTTAATTCCCATGGCTAAGTGCTTTTCTTCAAGAGGAGAGTGAGGCAAAAGTTCTGTAAATATGGTTTTGGGCTGCCCAGAACTGTTTAAATCAGCCTATCATTTTTCCTGGAAAACAAATCAACAGCAAAGAGATCTTGAACTTAAGATGTTTTTAATGATATTTACAAAATGAAATACCTCCATTTTCTATTTCAAAATGACTCTGCTTTGAAAATGAGCCGCATTTATTTTTAAAGGGGAAAAAAGCTTTTATGTGGAGCCAAATGAACCTTTTAATCTGACACAATTAATTTGTCCACTTGGCAAGAAAAGGCAATAACAAAAGACAAATAAAAAATTAATCATTTTGGCTTGAATGAAAATCACACTTGTTCTGTTTGTCGGGGGTTTTTTTGGCTTGTTCATTGAACAAAAAGGAAGAAAAAACCCAACACTGTCTGCATTTGTCTCCACGTGTGTGGAAGTCCCACAGGTTTTATGTCCTTGATGTTTGTATTTGCCCTGCAAATACACACTAATCCAAGCCACGGACCTAGCTGGCTCCCAACTAGAAGCAATGATTTTCGTGAGTTTTGCTGCAGTGTTTCTCATGAGCCTGAGCTACCTGTTGGGGAGCACCCAGTGCCCTGCCTGGCACCACGTGAGCGCGCCAAGCCGGGGCAGCGACAGCTTGTGTGCCGACCGCAGCACAACGTTGTCTGGCGTAGACATACTATCATGTTTCCCTAAAAGAAAGGAGAATAAATGAAAGGCTTTTAGTCTGACACTTCTTCCAGACCGTGTTTGAACCACTTTGCCTCCGTGCAGCATCCCTATGTTGTTTACTTGTTTAAATCCTTGCTTAAGGACTCTGTGGGACTACCCAGGCTTCAAGGAAGGACATGTATTTTAAACCTTCCTGAGTTGAGGCCTACAAACATATTGGATGTGTTGATTGGCAGATTTCACATTAAAGACAAATAACTTCTTAGATCCTGAAATATATCTAACTTTTTAGCAGTTTCCAATGTCTGTAACAACTGTTTCATTTTGAGAACTGGTTAGGGCGAATCCCCTGGTCAAATCTTTTCATTGCCATTTTTTATTACCTCCTACTTTTGCATTTAACTTATTTCTATTTTTTTTCAACAACTGGATTGAGGGTGAAAAATTGACCTTAACTTTTTTGTCCCCAATGGCTTTCACACTGGTGCCATTTCCCTCTTTTTCAGTCACTGGCTTCGACTTGTGGGGTGCAGTGGTGGCGACCGGCGTGGTCTGCACTTTCTACTGCACGCTGGTATGTGGGCTCTTTGGCTGAGAAAAATCTCTGTTCCTTTCACCATTCACATCAAATATGGAATTTATTGGAAAGTAGCTTAACAACGGGTTCCCCCATGGGAGTACATTTCGCAGTGTAGCTGGAGCCTCAGGGCCATATTCACCCAGGGATGTCTCTGGATGCAAAGGTAGCCACGATCTGACTCAAACCTTTTCTGTTTTGATACATTCAAAATTCTGTTATTGCTGAAAGAACAGCAAAAAGATAGATTTTCCTTCCTAAAAATCCTCCTGTAATTTTTCTTCTACTTTAGTAGGGTTTAGCTGTGTAATTTGTCAAGAACCTGCTTACTGCAACTATAATAGTCCTGTCTGTTACTGAATGAAGCCACTGAAAATAGCAAGTGTCATAGGAACAGATTGGTCTTCAGGTTAGTGTTAATTGACCAAGTGTCTTGAAATTATTAAATGAAACCTCAGTGACAAATTTATTTGTATATGTTGGATTAAATTGTGTTTTATTCACATGAATGATATGCCTTCTGGAGTTAGTGGTACTGTATATATGTGAGATGAGCACTGTCTGCCAATTTATCTTCTGATACAAACTTCTGAATCAGGTTATGTGATGAAAGAAATACTAGATTAAACTATGTGTATGCCCAAAGTAAAATCTAACGCACTTCAAAAAAGGGCCAGGATGTCCTGCATAGGTTCCAGGGTGCAATTCCTAAACACTCCAGTACAGAATTATTTCTATTAAAGAAGAAGATGAAATGCATCTATTATGCATAATATGGATAATAACCTTTCTCTTAGTTGAATGTGAGTGCAAAGCAAGAGTGCTGCTGCCCTGTTGTACCTGATAACGTGCTGTTCCTCATACAGGGTGGTCTGAAGGCAGTGGTGTGGACAGACGTTTTCCAGGTTGGAATCATGGTCGCTGGATTTTCTTCGGTGATTATACGAGCTGTGGTGGTTCAGGAGGGGATTGGACGCATTGTAAATGATTCCTACTACGGAGGAAGATTAAACTTCTGGGAGTGAGTTTGTACTTGCAAATGATGTGCCTCTATTCCTACAAACAGAGCCCATGTGACAAACTGTGAAATTAAATTGTTACTGAAGGAGGAGGAGGGGAGGATTTGTGACCCAATTCTATATATTTTTAAACAAGCTTACCTGGTCTGAGGGATATTTTTTAGGTTTTACACCATGAAAAATCCTGTAAGGAGCAAAACCTTTTTATTTTGTCAAGTAGGTGTTTTAAAGCTACATTTTAGATTCTACTGAAAGTGAATGGTGAATAGGAGAGGGCAGTCATATTTGTTCTTCTAATTTGCAACCAGCTGATTCGGCATTTCAGCTGCTGACCCAAAACAGCTGGGGAAACAATAGTTTTTGTCTAATCTGAAACAGGGAAATGTTTTTCTTTTCCCTGAAAGAAAAAATAAAAGTAGTTTTAATAGTATTTTACTCTCCATTATTATAACTAATCATAGCCCAAAAATATCAATTTGCAAGGTCAAGAATATTCATTCTGTCAGTGTTGAATCAAAAACCACTTTAAGTTAAAAAAAAAGAAAAAAGTTATTGTACTGTTGATGAGAAACTTCACCCAGTGCGATTAGTGAGAGTTTCATGTGACAAGTATTTCCTTTGTCCATCAGTTCACAATACCCATCAGGTTGTTCTGTAAAATTTTTCCCCAAGTTCTTCAGTAAATAATTGATCTGTGGGCATTTTTTTTTCTTCTTGCGAACAGTCATTTTTTTCAATCTGTTTGGCTGATTTGCAGTGGTTATACTGCATTGCTTCTTCTCCCAATCATAGAGTTCACAGATGGGAAAAGAAAAGGAATAAAGTAATGTAATAGATTAAAATAATATTACATTGTTCCCAAAATAAGCATAATTTATTGCTATATTAAAGTGTGATTTTAAAAAATATATATTTATGGCCATTCATAATCTGTTATTCACTTAGACCTAAGCCAGCAAAATGTTTTACAGAGGCTCTGTCCACAAAGGCTGGGTGTGCAAACACTCCTTTAAATCGGTATCAGACTGGTGTCCCTGTAGATAAGCAGGCATATTAGACTCTTTACTGGAGCATCATTTCATCACAACAGTCACAGGCATTGTACGGCTTTACTTAAGACTGTACTTTATAGGCAAATAAATTAGTTAAACTTCACCTTTGGACAGATCAGGGTGTTTCACTGGATCAGGATTTCAGCTCTTGAGTTTTAAAATATGCTTTCCCTGTTTTCACATAAAGTTGGAGTATCTGACTGTTCAAAATCTGGCCAAATTAGCAGAGTTTGTATTAGAACAGGTGTGGGGAAATTTTTTCTCTTAGGTATTAAGGTCTTCTCATAATGAGAATATTTTCATATTCCAAATTTGTTTTCTCTTTTTCTTCTCATTGTAGTTTTAATCCCAATCCTTTGCAAAGGCACACCTTCTGGACGATTGTTATAGGTGGGACCTTCACATGGACTAGCATATATGGGATCAACCAGTCTCAAGTACAGAGATACATCGCGTGCAAAAGCAGGTTCCACGCAAAAATGTAAGTCTGCCTACAGTAACTCTTAATGTCTGAATTTAGCAGTAACTGTTCTTTATAAGGGCGATTTTTTTAAAAGGAATGTTTTTTGTCTATATAAAAACTATTTGTAAAGGGTAATAGCTTTCGCTTTCTGTTTTGTGGACCAGGTAGGTAGAAGACAAATCAGCACAATAAATACCGGTATTTGAATTACATGTAATTGCTCTAACATTGAACCTTGTGCCAGAATGTTTCACTATGCCAGTATTCTTGCATACAAATAGCTGCATTAAGGTTATATGCAACCTAAAGACCAAATAATATAGTACTTAATGCTGAAGCCATATCAACACAGCATCGTGAATTGCTGCTCTACTAAACCTAAATCATTGCGTGGGAATTTTGCGTAAATAAAGACTAAAAGATTTTTCAGTACCAATGAGTATATGCATGAGAAAATGCAGAAATGTTTTATTCAGTGGTAAAATTGCTGAGGAATCATATATTTTATTTCCATAATAATCATGACTTTTTCTTCAGGAATTCACTACGGAAATGGGCAGAGTTCTGTTTCCCTTCAGTTAAACATTTCTGATCAGCCTTTACTCTAGAATGGAGTACATTTACTAACTCTGTTATCTTACCTTTATCTTTAGTATCATTCCAGGAGTTTATAACTCAGGATTTAAGAATTATTAGCAAGCTCATAAAGTCATAATATATAAATGTACATAATGTATTTATAATCCCTATAAATTTTATAATGCAGTGACATACAGAGAAAGAGTTTTATGAAGGCTTTCACTTCATAAAGTCAGCAGAATACCCACAAAATTGTGCACAGTTTATAACTGAAATATTTTGGTTATGGCAATAATGAAAAATCTACTTTTCAGTCATTTACGCTGCGGACAGGAATGAGCTGATGCTCATCATCAGCCACATCTCCAAGTGTACAGTGCCACATCTCCAACACACCAGGTGGCTTCTCCACAATCTCTGGCGCGTGGCTGGGTTCCAGCTTCTCGGCGCTGCAGAGGCAGGAGGTGCATCCCACAGCTGTAATGCTGCCTGGCATGATTGCGTATAGGAAAACAGCCACATACGTTTTGCCAGATTTTGTGTGCCGGTGAGACTGTTCTTCCTGAGCACCTGCCCCACTTAGGGCTGTGCTCCTCTCTGGTACCCTCCCTCCCTTCTTTGTAAGGAGGGACACCTCCAGGGCATCCCAGAAGGAGACTGTGGCCAAGGGGAATCTGGCACCATGGCAGCTTCTGGGCAGATTTTCTAAGCTGCTGCAGCAGGTTTGACCAGGGCTGGAGGCTATCTGGTTCTGGAGGGGTTTGGATGGGATGTATAGCTCATACTGTGTTAGTGGTGGCACAGGTTTAATCAATCAGTGGAGTCCCCTCCTGCCGACGTGGGTGGTTGGACTCTGTGACGTCTTGCTTGCGCCTTGCTCATGCAGGGAATTTCCCCTGCATGGAGAAATCATTTTGTGAAATGGTTGCAGCTTGTCACAGCTATAAATGCTGCCATTCTGTGGTGACTATCATCTAGTCCATTTGCAAATGTAATTAGACACATCTGGCAAGTCATATTGGTGGCCTGCACCTCTTATTGCCATTTAACCTGTACACAGAAGTGTAAAATGTCAAAGTAATAGGGTTTTGTACCTCTGTGGCATTTACTGTAAGGCTTTATAGGAGGTAGCACAATAATAAATTGGAGCTGAAAAAATAATTCTTTCACAGATCTCAACTTGCAGGTTTTGGGAAGGCCTTTAACAGTGGCATAAGAGTAGGAATTTTCTCAGGCTTTTGGAAAGCATTTCACCCCATTCAAGAAACACACCAGTAGGTAGGAGCACATGCTGTCATCCTCAAACAGTAACTAGGCAAATTGAACGTAACGCTCATATATGAATGATAACTGGCACTTAGACCAGGAGATTTTTCAGAAAAATATGGGCTACTATCACATTTTTCTCTACTTTCCTTTCAAAGTCATCATCTGGCATGTTTCAGTGCTAAAATCTTAGAGCCAGCCTGAAACAAACAACAGAAGATAAGCCTTGTGCAGTCACAGTGCCTACTTCACCCAAACTCCACCCTATGTTACTCACCCAGAATTAATGGGAACACCTCCCTCCACGAGTGCTACAATTACTATACTCCAGTGCTTAGTCATAGGGTGTACCACAAGCTGGGATGTAAATCAGAAGGAAAAAAACAGCTTTCTTTTGAGTGTCGAACACTTTCTTTTCAATGTCAAACAAGAATTGCCAGATTCAGACAAACAATTTCTTTTACTTCCATGTGTTTCTCTTGACCTTCTAATCTTTACTACAGACTATATGCTAATACTGCTATACCTGTTCAAAAGATTTGGATTGATTTAACTCATTGGTTAAGTTCTGTACTAAATCAGCTTATAGGTAGATTATGCCAATGCAGGAACAGCTTCAGCTAAATGGATGCAAGACATCCAATCAATATGTAAGCATCTTTAAGAAGAGGCCTACTTTATTTTTACTAAATTAGTCTAGAGAGAAATTTAAAGTGCTGCTGGTTTTTTACTTAGACCACCCCTCATTGCAAATACAAAGCATAAATGCAGAGTTTCGTCTACTATGTGTAAGTTGGCTTTTATTTATATAGGTTGTTTTAAAGAGTTTACATTGTGCTTGCCAATAATTTGTCTATGGTATAAAACTGATAAGTCAACTAGTTAATCTACATTATGCCTTTCTGAAAATGTCCATTTCGATGCCTAATGAGGCCTATAAAGTTAGGTGTGCTTCTTGATTCATCCTGATGGTCCTCTAGAGCAGTCCAAAGGTTCGTGCACCATTCCTTCATGGGAACTGAAAGCACTAAAAGGCCTCCTGAAGCACTGCAAGCATGGATATATTTGCACAGAAACCAAAGGTCCTCCCAGTGGAGGTCTTAGCAGTTGGCACAGGTCATTGGTATGTGATCTGTCAGGCAGTTAAATCACTGTCGGCAGATGGTACACAGATAAACAGGAGGCAACTGCTGGAAAGGAACGCTGTTTTTCAAGGTCAAGCTCCTGGTGGGTATGTTTGCTTGAACTGACCACCCTAGGTGAGAACAACTTTGTGACCCAGGAGTCATCAAGAGCTGAGGAACATTTGAGAAGATCGGATAGTCAGATGGAAGGGAAAAGCCCTCACTGGGATAGGAGAACAATTGTTTTTCAGTGCCAATAGAGGCTGCCTTTTGTGTGTGGCAAAAGTACCATTAATGTCTGATGAAAATGCATTTCTGCTCCAGCGTTAGCTGAAGGTCCTGTCAGGATGTGGGGAGGCAATGGGGTTATTGGACCGTACCAGGCTCCATGTTGTTTCGTTACTAAAGGGGAAGCCTTGGGGATGGTGGTAACCCTCTGCTTTCTGGAAGTGGCAGCTGTAGGTGGCTCCAGACCAGGTCCCAGGTCCAAGTGCTTCATTGCTGCCTCCCACGGAGACTGTCCTGGGAGGAAATGGGGGATTTGTTGCTTTACAAGGACAACTCCAGCGTTGTGTAAGCGCGGCACTGCAGCTCCAGAGGCAAAGGAGTGCTGGTGCTGACTCAAAGGTGGTACCCCACACTTTGATCTGGGGCACTCCGCCTTACAAATCTATCCAGAGTTTGTCTTTATGGAGGGGTGTGGCAAGGGAGGAAGAGCATCATCTTGCCAGCTGCCTGCAACGTAAAACTCGTGCACATGATGAAACGTGGGGATTGTCATAACGCTCCCATCGTCTCCCAAGCAGACTTTGTCAAGGGTCAGGCACTCAGACCGTACCACCAAAACCAGAAGTGTAATTCCTGTATTTAAAAACATGATCTCACAGCAGGTGAAATAATGGGAGCCGTATCATGACTCCCTTTCCGGTGAGAGCCACTGACCAGGAGGTCTCCTCAGTGCTGGCATGGGTGCTTGCTCGCTTGTCACCAGCGGGGTCTTGTGGGACGCCAAGCTCTCACATGGTGCTTCCGTGTGTGTTGCTGCAGGTCCCTCTACATCAACCTGGTGGGCCTCTGGGCCATACTGGCCTGCGCGGCGCTGTGCGGCCTGGCCCTCTACTCCATCTACAAGGACTGTGACCCCTGGGCATCAAAGCAGGTGTCGGCACTCGACCAGGTAGGGCCCCACGTTTCAGGGGAAGGTGGTGAGGGGGCTGCCTTCCTCTGCAGCCATAATAACCAGACAGGGGTGGTTCAAGAGGCAAGGAGTTGGGAATAATGAGATGCCTAAGTCCTGATACCCACCTAATATCAGGCAAGTCTGTAACACTGAGGGATTAAGCTGAGACCATGGCGGGAGGGAATACCCTGGAGAAAGCAGCAGACATGTCCTTGCCACTGCTTGGTCACAGCGTCCCCAGCTGTGCTGGAGCTGCAGGTCCCTCAGCACCAGGGCGGCAGGGAGAGCAGCGATGTGGAGAGTGCTCAGTCCACCCACGTCTGCAGGGGTTTGGGTTTTTCACTCAAAAGGGGCCCGGGAGTGCCAGCATTGCATGAAACAGCGCTTCAGAGAGAAGCGAGGGGAAGGGGCTGCTGCCAGGGACAGCCGAATCGAGCGGTGCCTGTGTGAGTGACTGCAGGCCCTCATGAGCTGCTTGGTACCACCCGACCTAAACCGCTCTGTGCCAAGGGAGGAGAAAGCCTTTTCAGATTCAAAACGTAATCGTGCCCAAAGCATACACCTGGGAGAAGGCTACCAGCAGGCAGTTCTTTGCTAGTGATGGTGCATCCTTCCCTCCTTCAGAGGAGAGCTGGGCAATCAAACCATGTTGTACCGTGCTGCGGAGAAACCACCTTGTAAGTGATGGTGGCCTCCCCCTAAATAGGCCCTGAGCAGCAGATTTACCTGAGGAACAAGAGCTCTGGGAGCCCGTAGACTGACCAGAGTTAGGGCCCAAGGAAACCATGCAAGTCTTTTTTTTTTTGTATATTTATGCTTGGGATAATCATAGGCTCTGAATAATGTCCCACGGACAATAGCTAGAAAGCCAGGAGAAGAGCACAGACAGCAGTAGCTGAGACAGGACCACTTGGTCTTTAAGGGTAGATAAAATGAGATAAGGAAAGCCAAGGTGGAAACCTGAAGGAAATTAAGTTCCTGTCAGTCAAATTCTTCTGGTGAAAACTGGAAGCAAGATACTAAAAACTTGTCTGTGAAAAATGGTTCACAGGAAGAAAAATCTTAACTCTTTCCAGCAGTCATATCTGCAAAGGTCAACAAATGACACATGGTTTCCAATAAGAAAATTGTTCTCGGGTACCCTGAGGTTATTGGACTGTATCTAAAAACCTTTTTGTGGAGTCAACAGCAGGCAGAAGCATCTACTGTGGCACCCAAGCCCAATACAGACTACCTGCTGCCCAGTAGATGCCATTTCCTATGCCGTCATCACTGGAAAGCAAGCCTGAGGGCATGGCTGTATACTCACCTCTGCGAGGTGGTCTAAACAGACTTTGCTGTATCTCAATGCCAGTGAGAAAGCTATAACAAAAATAATACAGTGACAAAAAGAAAGATCAGGGTAAGACAACAATATTTCTTACTTTGAATTTTTCAGCTAATGCCATACCTCGTGCTGGATATTCTCCACGATTTTCCAGGAGTGCCAGGGCTTTTTGTGGCTAGTGCCTACAGTGGAACATTAAGGTAATTTAATAATTTGGAAACTAGTGTCTTTTTTTTTTTCTTTTTTGTTAGCGCTAAAGTCACATTTATACTAAAACTTTTGCATTTCATTTCTTTGTCTACCTAATTTTTATTCTTTAAAAAAGTACTATAAGGTCTTTGATGATGCAGCTTAAAAATCCATAGTTTCTAACAGTGGCGCTCTGAGGTCCTAGGACACAAAGCTGTTTGGGGTTCCCTACCAGCAACCCCATGAAAACAGCAATCATTATATATTTTTACCAGTGGAGACAAATCAATCCCCTTCTATTCCATAGTGGGGAGTGTTTTGTTCAGCTTTCCCAAGGAGCATCTTTTAGGAAACATTGCCTCTCTCGAGGAAGGCTATGAACTATAGTAAACAGATAAAAATGAAGAAACTTAAGAATGTGACACCAGAGTAATATTTTGTTCTGAGTACTTGTAGTACTTTAAATAGAAGGAACACCCAGGATATTTGTTTTTTATGCACTGAGGGAAAGCTGGTAGTTTTTGAGAGCAAGGTATACATAGACACAAGGTCACCTGACTGGCTTTGTGCCTTAGGAGAGCTGGTTTCTCTGACCCCATAGGGAGCCTGGAATAGTTCAGTTTGGACTAGGTGCCTAATTTTTAGATGACTATAGTTAGATTATCTGAATCCTCCTCTGAGAGTGCATTCAAAGGGATGTGGAAATTTTACCTACCCAGATATATAATGTGTAGACCATTTGTGAAGGTATCACATACGAGCAGTGTTTACAGCTTAGCCACATGTAATAGATATCTTCATTGACTTCTCCAGGCCCATCTTTTCATCAAGGTTTGCCTTGTCTTCACTAAGAGCGTTATTTTAAACAATTTTTGTAAGCTTTAACTGCATCACCCGGAATAATAAGTTATTTCAACTAATACAGCAGTTACATTAGTTTTCTGATACTGCTCTAGACAGTGGCAGTTTCTTTCTGCCAGTAACCCATCTGTTACCTATGATTTCAGCTGCTAAGATAAAAAAATTGTATAAATCTTGCCTCCTGTAGTACAGTGTCCTCCAGCATCAATGCTCTGGCCGCCGTGACTGTTGAAGACCTCATTAGGCCATACTTCAGATCCCTCTCTGAAAAGAAGTTGTCATGGATTTCCATGGGGATGAGTATGTCTGGAAAATATCTTTTCCACTTTTGCTTTACAAAGTGAGGGCTTGATTTGGATCTCACCTATGGCAGTGTAAGTCAGGAGTAAGTACATTCACATCAGTAGGACTATGTTGGTGCAATACTTGGGGGAGACAAGATCAGCTGTGTAGGTTTTACACAGAATGGGGGACAAGCTATTTCAAATGAGCATAAGGAAAAAAGAAGCCACCTTGTTTGATCTTTAAGCAGGAAAGATGCACGACATCTGTATTCCATATTGATTTGCAATACTACAAAGCCAAATGTCTCCTGTTATTTTTCTTTCATCTGTCACAAATGAGGCGCATAGGAAACAATTTTGTAACAAACCTTTTGAACTGAGTGATACGTGAGCAATAGCATTGTGTCCCAATAACATTCCAGATAATGAGAAACTTCACATCTTCTCTGATATACTCAGACCCTCACTCTGTTTAGCTTCTCTGTTTAATGTAGCTCAAAGAAGAAAGTCAGAACTAGGCTGAGCAGATGGTTTAAATCTCTGAAGCGCAGGTTGTCTCTGCTAGTTGCACTGTCTGTGACCAGCTGCAGGTGTAGCCCAAGACAGTGTTTGTAGTAAGCATGGAAAAACCACAGTCCCAACACAGAGCCGTAACCTACTCATACCACTGGTGGCAGATGACAAGTATTAAATATTTTCACCAGAGAGCAGTTTCTTAAACATTGTTGCAAACAATGTTTATGCCAAAGTTGTTGTTGGTCTTATCATGAGTTGCTTGACATATCACATTAAACAGTGAGGTTAACCTATTGCTTGTGCAGTGAAACTCAGCAGGGGTGGATGTTGAAAAAACAAATAAGCCAGTGTTATGGGTCCTGGGAAGAGACACAACATCCTGGTGACCCGAGATGTTCTTTGTCACGGTGCCAGCTCCCAGTAATCTGCCAGCATTTACTTTCTTGCTCCAAAGACTTTAGACTGAGAAGCAAAAATCATTCCCTCAAAAGAAGGACTATGACACAGGAGGTTATCTGAGAAATACAAACAATATGTGTCATATTCCCACTATAGCTAATCCATATGGCTGCCATTTAGTAACTAATCTTTAGTAATATACAGAAAGAGGATTTTTTTCAAGTTTGCATGATCTCTTCTTAATGTAAACAGAAACCTGACCTTTTGTCCAATTCAGGCTCCCTTAGAAAAACCCCAGATGCTAGCAGGTTTGTTTTGAAGATGTCAGGGGCCATGCTGGGTTAGATGCAAACCTTTCCATTAGTGATTTTCAAACTTTGGCAGATTTACACGTTATTCTGCCTTTCCCACACAGGCCTGTTTTATGGCGGAGTCTGCATCGCTATGGCTGCACTGGCATCTCTCCTGGGAGCCTTGTTGCAGGTAGGTGTCAGACTGCTTTTTCATGCCCATGTTGAATGACCTGGAATGAATTATGTAAGAAAATAATTGCTGGATACCATTATGAGATTAGTTTTTATTCTTTGTTGGGTACTGGCCTCAAACAGCCCATGACTCATCCTGTGCATGTAACTATACCAAGTCCTGCCAGCTGAGTACACACCAGTTAAAAAAAACCTCCTAAATTCCTTCTCAACATCTTCCCTTCTTGCCATGTTGGAGGCTTTAAGTTTCTTGCACAGGGCCTGATAGCAGACTCTCTTCCTTCCTCAGGCAGCACTCAGCATTTTTGGCATGATCGGTGGCCCCCTTTTAGGACTGTTTGCCTTGGGAATCCTCTGCTCCTTTGCAAATGGAATTGTAAGTAGAAATTTAAAGCCTTGTTCATAGAAAATTTTGATCATTTTGGGCATCTCCTTCCTCCTCTCCCCCCAATAATTTTATGTTAGACAGCATGTCTTTGATACTTTCCATGAGGACATTTCCCCTTGCTCCCTTTCCTCCTTATTCCAAGGAATTGATGAACAGGGCTATATAGGAATTTGAATTTCCATCCCATGAAGAGATTTACATGACCAGAGCAGGGGAAAAATATCAGGGCAATGAAAATGAAACTTTGGCAAGGATTTCTGGAAAACCGAATTTTAGAAGCAGGGAACAATGTGGCTTGAGATATAGCTGAGCCAGTAGACTCAGAGGATGCTGTTGGGATAAATGGGGCCCAAGAACTTGCAAACTGAATTGGGGTGTTCTCAGAGTGCTTCAGTATCGTGAAATTATAATTTGCACAGGAAGAAGCTATTACATCAAAAAATGGATTTGACGAACTTTGAGAATATGGTCCATGGGTCTGGCAGGATTGCTATTTAGTAAGGTTCACTAATCACTAACCTTTACCTCTTTGCAGTTGCAAATTTTATGTATATACTAAAAAAAAATAAAATTGCTAGCTGTCAGCCAAAAAAAATCCCCACCCTGCTGTAGAAGAGACTTTTGCAAAAACAGATCACATGAGAAAAAGGGAAAAAAATGCTTCTGTATTTGTTCAGGGAGGGCCTCAAATAAAGCGTTATTTTCCCATATACCATGCAACCCAAAGCTATCCTTTGATTGTAAAGGCATAGTGGCAAAAGAAAAAGAGGTAAGCTCAGGAGCTGTGAGTAAATACCATATTTCCCAAAAGGGGAATGAAGTAAACTCCCCAGCTGTATATTTCATTTTTGCTATGGAGCCTACAGTTTAGATTATCTTAACTGTTTCTTACTCACCTAGGTGTTGTTTTTTACAAATATCCTTTTGCGTTTCATGTAAATCCGAGTTTCATTTTCTGTTTTGCAGGGTGCATTTGTGGGTCTTATCAGTGGCTTTGTTATTTCACTTTGGGTTGGAATTGGATCTCAGATTTACCCTCCACTCCCAGAGAGGACCAAGCCACTATATCTCTCAACTGCAGGCTGTAATATATCCTCAGGAAATTTTATGTCAACAGAAAATCCATTAACAACAGTCTTCAACACACCAACTGCAGAGAGGTACACAAGTTCATCATGTGCAATCAACAAAGCATCTATTGTTTTAAAGCAACATGAACATCTGCCTAGCATTTGGGTTACTATAACTATCCCTCCCTTTTTTACCTACCAGGCTGTTTAAGATGAAACAGTTTTCTCTGATTTTTTTTTTTTTCCTGTCAGAGTGAAGTTTGTCTGAGTTATCCCAGACCAGAAGTCAAAGTGAATCTTCCTATTGATCCAAAAAACTTCAGCTCAATATTTGAGTCTAAAAGCTTGGATATACCTTACTGTGAACCATAGTGTTAAAAAAAGCATAACATTTATAGTTATTGGATTTACTTCCACAGTCTGTCACATGAATTAAAGCCGTAGGCAGTTAAAGGGCAATTTGCCAGTTTAACAGCTCCACTGACAACAGCTTGTCTGTGCAGAAATAGTTCCATGCAGGAAATTCAGAAGAGGGCATAATCTGTGTAATGGGCAAAACAGAAGGGACTTTCTCCCCTCTGCAATTACCATATGTCCATTACTTTGGACAGTTACAGTTAAGTGTAACAGTTATGAACAACAATATAGGGAACAGGGGGAACGGAAAGAAGCTGAACAAACACGTTTCTAGGGGTTCCTAATCCTTACACCTTAGAGCATTATACACACATGTACATGGTGCCCAACATACAGTTTCATATACTACACCTCTCACACCAGGCCTCCACCATTGCTGATGGCTGCAGGGAAGCAACTGTTGCAACAGAGCACATAGTCAGGGAGAATAAAATAAGGTGTAACCTGAGGTGTGACAGTTGCCCCATTGTTTTTGGCTGTTTAGAGCTGCACATGGATGATTTCCTACTTTTTTTTTTTTTTGTGTCTCCTTCTTTAATTTATGTCCCCATTCTAAAGAACTTATCCCTTCATCTGGATAAATGGAGTGCTCAGCTCTGCACTAGATTCCTAGCAGAGAAAGGACTGTTCAATGCTTTGCCTTGCTAAACTGTCCAGTCTCAAGTTCCTACAAAGGAACTTGTCCTGCAAATTTTAGAACAAATTTTCTGTGCACATTTTATTGTGCGGAGGTAGTTCAAGACTACCAGGTCACTTGGTTCAGAAGTAACTATATTGATACGCTGTCTGGAAACAGACAACATTTTCAAGTTGCTTGGAATAGGAAGGCAGAGATTAACACTTCTTCTGCTCTTTTTCAGGCCTGCCCTGGCAGACAACTGGTATTCCTTGTCTTATCTCTACTTCAGCACACTTGGGACACTTATCACAGTAGTTGTGGGAATAATTATCAGCCTCCTAACAGGTACTAGTTCCAGATCTGTGATTGAATGTCTCTTAGATCTCTTTCAAACTAAGATGACCAGAGAGCTGACATTGCCACAAGAAGTGCTGGTGACCCTATTGCAAACGCTGTGTAAAGGTTACCATCCTAAATCTCACTTCCTCCCCTCAGCCCTTCTGCATCCCATTTCTTGGTCTCTGCTCACATCAAAAGTTACTTCAAATTTCTAAGAAGAAAGAAATGTCAACAGTTTTTTAACCTGAGGGGAAAAAATATATGAGACGTCTATCTTTCCTGTTTTATTAGATGCCAGCAGGGGCTGGAGGTTTAAGGGCTGTCCCTGAACATTGCAACAACTCCAAGCAAGGAGATACACCCATGCTTCTAGAGGACAAAAGCAGTTTTACCTTGAGTGAGTTCAGAGCACTCAAGGATTATTGTCTGCATCTGTATAGTGCATGTTTTTCACCACAGTCCCCAAGCACGTACCTAAGAGCTGCAGACCCTGTGCACAGCTGTTACCTTCTTTCTCAATTTCCCCTGTACTATTTGTACAAGGGGCAAAAAGCAGCAATCCCCACAGGTAAAAGGGGGGACTTTGGTTTCAGCCCATGGCCTTGCTATTTTTGCATCTAGGCAAGATGCAAAGCACATCTGTCATCCACCTCATGCATGGCAGAAATAGCACAAAAGCAGCTGCTCTCACAGCTTTCCCCAGATTCCTATGCCCAGCCAGATTCCTATGACAACCCTCATCTTCAAGACTGTTAGATTTCAGACCTATTAGTCTGACCTACAACTGCTCCAGAGCTATGAAACTCCAAACCCAGCAGACAAACTTGCTTCTATTAGCTCCCCTGTGCCTCGCAACTAATAAGCACAAGTTACACTTCTACTATTTTCTTTTCCTTGTGAGTTCCTAGAGGATTTGCTCCATCCTTACTTCTGAGCACAAACTCTTCCTATTGCTATAGTGATATTTGTAAACAAATTTTGCTTCTTACCAGGCTGGGATCAGGTCACTCACAGGCCGTGAAACAAAGCATGGAAACTGGGCAACTCAGTAAATCCAGATGAGATGATAGTCTCAGCCCAAGAAACAGAAACCCTCAAAAACCCCTAACCTAACCACCATGTCACCCTACTTTTTGTGGGTCAAGATCCCATTTAAGCCTCAGGTGGCATTCAGAGCTAATTCTCAGCACCTGCATCTCCTTTTTTTCCCACACACATTCCTACACAAAAATAGTTAATCTTCTATGCCTTAAAAGTGCCAAAACATTCCATTAACCCTCATCCACCTGCCTTGGGGCTGCCCTTAAATAACACACTATAAAAATTGCTGGTGACTGGAGACAGGAGTCTTGCTGACAGGGGGATGAGGATTGGGGCTCAGTCTCCAGGGCAGCACTTGGTACCACAGCTTCTGGACTGGCAGCATGGTGCCAGATATCATTGTATGGGATTCCTCCGTTTCTGACAATTGTCTCAAGTTTTTGACGTAATAAGAAATCTGAGGAGGATCTGGGAAATGGCTAAGGCATTTCAAATAGACCTTGAGGGCTCATTTTATATTTTGAGAGGTGCAGGGTATACACTATTGTAAAGAAATGATACCTAAGGCCTGTGATTGCTTGATGGCTTTTGCTGCATGACTCTTTCCTGCTCACCTGGCCTGGTGCCCATAGCTGGGCTCTGACATGTCATTTTGCATGCGCAAACAGGGCTGATGATTGATTGAAACATGCCTGTTTTGCAGGAGGACTAAAGCAGTTGCTGACCAAGGAAGATTTCCTCTCCAACTTCTCACGGTCTAAATCTGAGACAGTAAGTGTAATCATGCACCTCTGATTTAAATCAATCTTTCTTCCTGGGGACAAAAGCAAACAGTCCCTGGCTTATTTTTTCCCACTAGGATGAATAGTACCATATGACTGTCTCCCTTAAGGTAGTAGCAGAGTGCAAGGCAGGTAGGAGTAAAGCAGCTGGCATAGGCAGGGAAGTTATGTTTGACCAAAGCTTGACTTCAGCAAACAACAAAGCAGCAGCTGAGACAAGGGACAGTTGTTCTCCAGGTTTCTGCCAAAATACTCCCTCACTAGCCTCTTGGAAGCTGGCCCAAGGCACACTTTGGACTGAGCAAAGCTTCCTTTGTTTGTAAACATGTGTTTTCT
This sequence comes from Phaethon lepturus, assembly GCF_000687285.1. NCBI lineage: Eukaryota > Metazoa > Chordata > Aves > Phaethontiformes > Phaethontidae > Phaethon > Phaethon lepturus. The sequence continues at coordinate 51,247 of NW_010544097.1, read as the reverse complement.
AAAGTCTGTGGGTTTTTTGGAACTTCAGCTACTGTTTGAGAGAAAACATTTCTAGTCAGTGTAACTGTTTCCTAGCTCCCTCCCTAAGATATAAGAGAAGGGGAGACATTATTGAATAATAACATACCTTAGAAGGGAGAATGTAGGGGAAATTCGTTTGTTTTTACAATAAACTATAGATCACTTTTCAATCAGTATCACCAGGATGCTGAACATTCAAGCTCAGCTTTGTTCAGAGCTTTTCGAGTGCTGCAGTACAGGCAATGATCATACCTTTGAGATGGTCCAGTTTGCAAAACGTTTTTCCTCCATGATGGCAACTCCTTTTAGCATGATCTCATATATTTCAGCTTCTGCATATGAACACCAGGGAGAGAAAAGGATTTTTACAATACTACTGTGATGCTGTTTGCCTGTGTCACGACTGGAGACCAGCTATCCAGTTATTGTCATTCACTGTCTTTAATGGGCCAACATCTGTTTTCACTATCTGGGAATTTAATCCCTGAAGTCTTTTGGGAAAAAAAAAAACAAAAAGCACTCACCCACATAGAAGTTAATGTCCACAGCCATACTATTTTTACCCCCAGAGTCAGAAACAAGTGTCTGCCTGGTTATACAGCTAGGATCTGGATAACACGTGGCTAGCATCACAAAAAATGCAGAAAGTTGTTGAGAAAAAAAATCAGGGGGAACTGAGCAACTTCTTGCACATAAAGAGCTCAACATCTCATTATGTTTAACAGAGATGGAACATAAAAGCAATGATGGGTGTTAATCTGCTTTTCATGTGAAAAGATAGGGCAAGGACCAAGGGCTGGGAGTCCATAGCTCAAGGGCTTAGTGGTGACAGATTGCTAGGCATGAAAACAGCAATTAGAACTTTGCACACCCGAAGATACTTTAGACACTTCCCAGGACAAGAACATTTATGTGACAAGAACATTTTACACAACTAGTACCTTATGCAATAAGAAACTTTCCATGCCCCTAGAAAAATACCAGCTATTCCAATGAGTAACTATTTATGTTCTGTCAGCAACCAGCATGTGTTTTCCTGCAAGGCATCCTGTATGTTGGCCTGACTCTTCTTGCCTGCAGGTCGAAGAGAGGAAGACTGTTTCTTCCACTTCACAGCATGGCTTTTGTCTTTTGTTTTTTAGCCAGAGAAAGTGGAAGTGTTGAACTGGAAACCATTTACTGTGGCAGCTGAAGGAACTGACAACCCTGCTTTCAGCCACATTGAAATGGATGTTGCAAGCGATAAGGACAAAGTCAATGGCCTTCATATATGACATGGGGCCAGGTCGGCCCACGACGACAGTTTTGTTCATGTAAAGCACTGCTGACATTCCTGTGGTGGGTCAGTTATCAGCCCTGCTGGGGTCATGGGCAGGTGTCTGCTGAGCTTCGTGGCACTGTCACCCTTGCATGACCTTGACATTAGTCAAGAAAGGAATCAGGTCTTTCTTCCACTTCCTCTCTCTCTCACTCTGGATCTTGGTGACAGGGCTTAAGGCAAAGTTTCTATGTGAAATATTTGCCTGATATTCTTGAGCCTCCTGGAAAATATCTGCTTTTAATCTCAGTTCACTCTCAGAGTAAATTTTTTATTTGGTAAGAGCACTGTTCCCCCAGACATGGCTGTTTTTCTGGTTTGTTTTTTTCTTTTTTCTTTTAAGGCATTGGAGGTATGAAGAGATTAGGGCTGTGGGATCTTATCAGATTGCAAGAAACAGTGGGTCTTTTTTTAATACCGGAGGTGTATTTAGTGCCACCTGGTTCCTTTATAGAACTGATCCTGAGAGCATATTTATTTTGCTGTTTTTGTCATATATGTTTGTTTTTGTCAAGCCACTTGTTCCGTGGTTACCTGCATCTCTTCCTCTGTGCTCACTGCTGGAAGCTACCAGACTGTCCTTGGTGATGGGTAGAGGCAAGAGTCAGAAATAGCCTTCCGTTCACGCCCCGTCTCCCTCTTCTTCCCTGTCTTGCCCTTACAGAGCTGGTCCTCAATAAGGAAAAGAGCTATTTGGGCTTTTAATTCAATGCCGTATAGCAGAACTACACTAGTCTTCTACTTCATGCCCAGTGTGCTGGCCTAGGCCTCCTCTTCCACTGGGCTGGGCATAGCACAGCAGAGATGTTAATGCAAGAAGAGGGCCCTCTTTGCTGTACTGGACAAGAGGGAAGGCTGCATCTGCAGTTGCCACTGCTGTTACCTGTGGAGCTGTGAACTGAAACCTCATGTAGCCATTTGTGTTCATGCAGTCGCTGTTGCCCCTCTGGGGATTCACGTTGAAGGTTGTTTCAGATCAGGCAAAAGCACGTCATGTGTTTTGGCAGGCAGGCAGAGTCCACTGCGCAGTCCCCCAGGATGGGAAGGGATCGCAGAGGCTGTCATTTGGTGAAGGCTTCTCCAGGGCTGCAGGGCATGGGACAGCTCATCCTCTGGCTGGGCTACCAAGAGAAGCTGAACAGCACATCCACTCCACACCGTGCACTGTACCTGTGGTTTGGGAGGGTGAAAACCCCCATTGCTTCCTTACCCTGCATGCTTCCTGGTGCAGCAGGGAACAGACTCTGACTCACTGTGTAGTTTTTGTACTGCAGACTTTTTGCTATGGCTACATGCGGGTATTTAAAACTCCTCTACAGCAGCCGAATCAAGTTGCAAAATAAAAGCCATTGCAGGAAAGTCAAGCTGTGCACCTTATAAAGCAGTCATACTCAAGAATCAACTGAAAAACTGACTGCGTGTCTTAAATGCTTTCTAAAAGTTATGTTGCATTTGTGCCATGTGCTGAGTTGCTGTAACTTGGAATATGACACAGTTACTAGTTTATCAACCTCGACTGGGGCGCTTTAGCATTTTAAATCAGTTTATTCCATGCCCTTGTGACAGAGGGCACTTGATGATCTACTGCATAAGATGAACCGACAGGATCAGAAAACATTAGGAAGCAAAAATGGACTCCAAGGAGCAGACCCCTACCAGAGCAGTGCAGGCCAGACAGACACTGTACAGGTTGCCACCAGGGGCATGTCTCCATCGGCTTACCCAGTGCAAAACTACATAGGGGAGGCAGGTTTACCCTTTGCCTCCTGAAGCTCTGGTTTGCATGATCCAATAAGAGTTTAGGGCCAGTCCCTTGTCTCCTATTCCTCTGCTGCAGCTCTGTGACCAGGCAAGTGCCTAGAGCCACTGTGTAGAAGGGCTGTGGGCAAGCAGGATAGATCCCATGAATTATGTCTAGTGTCCATATAAGATCGGAGACAAACAATAGCATCCTGAATAAAGTCTTCTGGGATTCAGGACAGGAGTCTCCATTCTGGTACTGTCCTAGTCACGCTGAGACAACTCGTCCACTCAGTGAATGAGCTGGCTGTGCTTCTGAAGCCTCAGAAGGCAAGTGCAGCTCATCCAGCCTTGTGCCTTGCCTTCACGACACAGAAGTACACACTGCATTTTGTGCTACAGAATAGTTCTTGAGCCGTAGAGTATAATAATTTGCACTACCATGTACTTTCAGCCCACAGATCTGAAAAAGGGTAAGTACAGCTATCTCCCCTCTGCTGCAGTCTGCTGAAATGGACGAGTGTGCTTGGTAAGACAGAGTGAACAGAAGCCTGTAGCAAGCCCTTGACCTGTGTGCCTGCTGGTGTAGCTACAGCCCTCCCAATCCCAACACACATGCTGAGCTGTCATCTGAATGTTGCTTCTCGGGAGGGTGACTGATCACTGCTGTGTTAAACAGCATCGGCGTGGCCTTCGTTGCACCGCTGTGTGCCGAGATCACTGTTTGCGCTGTAATTGATACTGCCTTAAACTGTCCTGGATGGTCTGTGACTTCTGCCTGTTCTATTCATGGAGTGAAGACTAATCTTACCAGTTGTCATAGTTAAGAAAAAAAATCAGCACCCCTGAGGTTTTTTTCCTCAGTGCTTTGAATTCACATAGTTGTTTAAAACAGAGAGAACATGTAAATGACCAGCTTATCTTCCCTTATTGCTTGAAGTCACTATTTAAGCACTGAGCAAACATTTAACTCTAATTTTGGGATGAAGTGAAAGTTTGGGCCAGGTGATATCTACTGGTCCACAATCACAACCTCAAGATGAGTTTTTACTGGGGAGAATATCTTGCTCTAAGAGGTTTAGAGACAAACATTCCCAAACTTTGCAGATGATCCCTGCAACTACCCCATCTCTTGCTGACTAACCTCCCATGATTGCTGCAGAACTAGAAAGTGACTCTTTCTGCTTTACTTTTTTCTATATGCTTCTTGTTTCAATTGGCATCACTAAAGCAATTAATTTTGCATAATATTATCTCTGGGATTATGTATTGTCCTCTGCTAGTTGGACTCTCAGCCAGGGCCTTGTTGCTGTAAAAGGAGCAGGATAATTCTTGGTGTCTCCATCACACTCCTGCACCCTGATCCTTCATCTCTTCCAGCTAAAAGCTCACCCGACAAAGAAATGCAGGATGCTTAAAGCCGATTAATTCTGTGGGAGCGGGAGCACTCCACACTGTCCAAATTTCATGCACCATCTGGCAGGGTCAAGAGACAAAACAAGTAGGAATATTAAAAAAAGAACTAAAACCACAACAGGAACAATATTTGACTGTGTGAATACACAAAGGATCCACAGAGAGAAAGCAGTGATGGATTTTGGCCCTTTTTGGTCTGCATTTAAATTTGCTTCCTCTGACTGATCTGTTTGCTTTCTGAACAAATAAGGTAAACAGAAAATAATTCATGAATGCCAAACAGCAAATATTTCATATGCATAATTTATTTTAAAGTTTATTGCGTCACATTATACAAGCATTAAACATGGCTTTATGTTGATGATTTTTTTTTAAGTGTGAAAACTTGACATTCTTCTCCATAGGATTTTTCTATTTACAAATAAACAATCTCTCTATATACTTTTTTATATATATATTATATATATGGTAAATAACATAACTCCCCTCAGAAAGATTTAAAATAAAAAAGAACTGATTTGTAAACAGGGTTTCTGTTGTAGTATTTGGTGGCTTTAACGCAGATGATGTTGTATACCTAGGATTTTTCTTTTGTGAAAGTATCCAGGTTGTTGATTTACATTTTTTATTCTAAGATCTGTAAAACCAACATGGGACAGAATGCAAAAAACGTAGCAAACAGGCTGAAAAACAGTCCCAATATACAATTTTTTTCCCCTTGGTTTTAAAAACTGGCGTGTAACTGCTCATGAAGTACATGCTGTCACGAGTGGTGTATGGAGATCAATCTTATGCTGACTGCAAGATGATTTCACAGTAAATCCTTTGATGTGTGCTGTCCTGCTCACTATGTAAAATGTCTGTGGCATGCACTGAGGTTGCTTTTTTCCTCATTCCCTTGAAGGTAGTGCTCTTGTGGAGCTGGAATAAGTAAACAACATATAAGACGATCACCTGGAGGTTTAAACAAAACCCATTATCAGATCAGAAAGGGAATGGCATAAATTTGCTATCTGGAAACCATTAAAATTCCATTTATTATTGTTAGCTTATTATTTGTATTATATTTTCCTAATTAATAAAATAAATAAAAGTGGGTCCTTTTTCCCAAGTGTTCTGCTATACAGCTTTGAAGGACTCTAAGGGAAATCTTTTCTGCAGACCAGCAGCACAGAAACCTCAGTGAGTTGACTGGTCAACATTAGGCGACAGAAATGTACTCGGGGGTCTGCCAGTGAGGTCAGAGCCCCGTTCAGCATCATACTCAGCACAAGCTTGGTAAGCAGCCAACTCATGTTCTCATTTAGAACAGAATGAGGGACAACTTCTAGCAATGTATTGTCATGAAAATTCATCATAATGTAGCTATGTTGAATACTAGTCTCAAAAGCAATTATTATCTATTGCATTTCTGCTGCACTTCATTTGTTTTGGCACATTATATTGCAGTGGTTCCTCTGGAGTTGAAGTCAGTTTATATTGTACTGGGTTTCATCTCAGTTCTGGGAAGTTGTCGAGACCTACATCGACAAAGCTGTTATCTTACTGCAGGAGTTTGCGAAGGTTCACACTCATATGGGTGACACAGATTTTACGCATGATTCACATCTCACTTTACTACTTAGCAAACAGTTCCTAAGCTCTTGTCAGCTGTTGTTTTAGATATTAAACAGAGGGTATGCAAACCCAATCCAATTGCTCATGTGAATTCGGTCTGAATGCGATTTTGCACAACAATCCTGCCCGAGAGTCTCCAGACTGCAAGTGCAGTACGCACCCGTAGGTGGTGGATGGTCAATTACTAACCCATCTGGCATGTGTGTATCAGAGGATGACACTGCCTAATCCCCACCCCCATTTACAGAGACAGAAACACTCCCATTTCTCCGCTGCCCACATGCGATGTGTCCACAGCTGCTGTAAGCTGAAGCAAAGATGAGCAAGTTCACTTCCTCATGAGGCAGGAATACACCCCACAACCATTAGTCATGTTCCTCACTCATTCTGGTACCGAGTCAAGACAGAACAACTTAATCCTGAAATTCCTTCAGTGCTTATGTTGCCTCATGAGACCTTCAGGCTTGGGCCAGGAGCGCCTGATAAATGGGAGCTGCTGTGCCATTTATCCATGTAGGATGATAGGTCACTATTGGAGAGGTTCCTTGCTGCAAGGAAGCAAAGCGTAGGCAGACAGTGGCTACAGAGATGAGAGTGCATAAATTTTCTTCCATCCCCCTCCTTCCTCAACCCATATTACCTTTCATTAACCCCCACGCCTGGAAATAGCACAGTTCTCCTTTGCCATGGAAAGAAGTGAATACATTTAATTTGGCAATATGTGATCTTGGTGCAAGAGATCCTGATGTCTTATGGAGCCTAAGGCATCTGTCCATAAGGTCTTGCACTATGTGGTCTGTCCAGAAGGACTTCTAGCCCTTCTGTTGAATGATTTCTGGAAGAACTTGTAGAAACAACTTGCTGAATTTTCCTGCCTCTTAAATATCTTCAAACTAGCAAGGTCACAGTTCCTCAAGGTTTCTGAGAAAACTATAATTTTTATGGAGCTCCAGTTATTTGGAAAAGGGCTATGTGAATTGATCAGCTCCAGTATTTTGTGTCTAGCTGTACCCTCACCAGGACATAGGCTTGCTTCCACTTGACTTCTTACAGTCTTGGCTTTTGAACTTCCTTCTTCAAGTCGTGGCTGATTATGCCACTGCATGTTCTACAAGAATTGCAGTGTTATCTCCTTGAGGCAAGAGGTGGTAGAGCTTTCACAACACTCAGCATTTTGATTTATGTTGCTCCATCCAACACTTATGCAGTTTTCAGACTTACAATCTATTTTGGCTTAATGATCTGGGAATCTTTTTAATGTCTTAATGATAAAGAATTTGCCAAAGGATATAAACAGTGGCCCATTTTGGCCAAATCTATTTCTGCAGCCTGTGTAGAATGGCTCTGCATGAAGGATTTCAAGCTATTTTATACTACAGTCTGTTGTTGCTTTTTTTTTTTTCTTTTACCCTCCACCCCTTCATAGGTAACGGAAGGATGAATAAAGAAAATGTTAAAAGAGTAGAGATTCTGGATGACTCTGTTCTTTTGCTCTGCTGACCTTGTTCATCTGTTGGTTTTTTTTGTTTTACTTACACAGCTAGGTCGTTAAGACACAGTCTGTCTTCTGTTATGTGTATCATACACTCCAATTCCTGATGAGGCCTCAATGTGATCTTGCAATACAAATACACGGGCAGTTCTGGGCAAGATGCCCTAGCCTGATTTGTTTCCTTCAGAGACCAGACAGTCCTATAGCTGAAAAGGCACTGTTCAAATTACCAACTTTCCACAGTATCATTTCCAGATAAATGACCCTACAGTTAGATACCTCTGGCCACATTTAGATGTTTGTCTATCTGATAGCACTTCTGCACACCTAAATTTTTCAGCATTGTTAGACCAGTTGATTAGACTCATGATCAAGCATCTCCTCCTAAAAAATACTGCAATATTGTTGCAGTTATGGAAATGGTCCACATATGTGACCTTAACTTGTGGTAAATGCAAGCTAACAGCTTAGTCCACTGTGGAAGAGGGCAACATTGCCATGCATGTTCTGTGGGTGGTGGTCACACACATGGACAAGTACTGCCATGGTGCTACTGTGCAGTTGCTGGTTATGAAGTAGCAATCTGGTCATGAGAATGAGCCGTATGATCACTGAGCTCTGTAAAGCACTGTAAGATATACAACTGCTTCGAAGTTCAGGGCCTTGAATTTAAGTCAGGGCCTAGGAGCTTCCTGGAAAGAGTGCAGACACTAAAGCATTGGTCTGATCTACTCATGCTGACATTAGCTCTGGAGAAGACTAAGCCTTGCAAGACCTCTAATTTCAAAAGGCTTATGACAATGTGCACCGTATTAAACATGGGCGCACATGTGCTAAGTGCACACAACACTGACTGACTATTCTTTTCACTGCACTCTCCACTGTAGAAACTCAGGAAATTTTTATAAACAGAATTCCTATCTTCTTTTAAGCAGTTTCTTCCTCACCCCATCATGGCCACTCATTGTGATAAGATTTTCCATTCTTCTTCCTTTCCTTCCGCTCTTTCTGCAGACGTTCTAGTTCAGCTTCATACATCATTTCCTGAATCAGGTACTTTTCTCTCCTCATCCGATCTCTCAGATCTTTTGGGAGATCTGGGATTAAGTAGGAAATTAGGTGCTTTATACAAAAGACAAGGTGCTGTGAAAACAAAAAAGGGATGAAAAATTAAAATCTTAGGAAGAAAAGAAGTACTTTCTGTATCTTCTGAAAACCCTCTCCTTCCAGTTCACAAAAAGATGCTGTGTTAGAACTAAATCTACTACTAAATTTGAGGAAACCAAACCCTGAAGATTTTTCCCCACAAAAACTCCAGCCAAAATGAGTGGGGTATGGATCTCAGCAAAGGTTAAAAGTGGCTGGGTTTAAATAAGGCCCCAGAATTGTTGTATGACTGTGTGTTCATGGCCCTGAGGCCATGCTTTGCTGTAAAGTTGTTTGGGCAGTGCCTGGTATTAGTGGCTTGCTCTGCAGGAAGAGTGGGGTCAAATGGTATCTTTCCTGTTATCAGAAAACCCTTGCATCAGTATTGGAAACAATGAATAACCTATGCAAAACAAAACATTTTTTCTTATACTGCGTCTCTCATCCAAAGCCATATTGCCATTTACTAAACATCACAATTAATTACAAGGTAAGTGATCCTTTGTCCCCCATCTTTCAGGCATGGCACAGAAAAGCTTGATTGTGAGCAGGGAAACTTGCTTGCGTGTCCTTTTTCGTTTGATCAAAGATGCCGCTTGGAGATTTACCCACTCCACTTGAGAGGAGGAGCAGAGAAACAGAAAAATCTTCCGTCACAGAAAGGACACTCATTCTAGATTGGAGAAATAAAGGTATTTATTCTTCTCCAAGCAGAACCCTTCCCTTGAGAGCTACTGAAAAGAAAATTTAGTATGTTTTCCTATGTATCCTTCCCTCTTAAGAAATAACCCACAATACCTTAATTGCGGGGTTTTTTTCCAAATCTAAAAAAAAAAAAAAAGAGCTGCTTCTGTCAGTTTAGCCTGGACAAATAATTCCTTTTGCAGTGATAGGAAATAACTTTTGTTTGTTTTTGAGGGAGGTAAAGATAGCCAAAATAATCACACCCACAGTATCAAAAGGGTGTCTAATTTATGAAAAACCTACCTTGAATCAGTTATCTCTTAGCTCAATCTTTTACTGTAATTGCTGTAACAATCACAATACACCCATTAGTGTTTTCCACACAAGAAGACAGTCATGGTTTCCGCTGCAATTACCTTTTTGATTTCACAGATAGAGTTAAGGAAACAGTTTGCAATGCCATTAACAGTGGCTGCTGTCGAGGGAGACAGCTATGAGCCACCCTATGGCTTTGGTTGGGGCAAAGCAAAGTCAATTCTCTTGTGCAAGTGTTGGGCAGACACAAAAAGCTATTCCACAGCAGGCTGCAAATTTGGCTGGGCACTGAGGCTTGAGCAGGGCTGATTCTTCTTGCCTCAGTTATCTTTGCCCTTATGCCATGCTGCCTTTATGCCAAGTGTGTATCAAGAAGCCAGGCTATCTTCCATCTTAAAACTGCTTAGGCTGACATGCCAAGGCCGTTCTTGTAGCCATGTCTGGAGACAGATACCCTGGTTCTCAATACTGACAGCTCAAGAAACAAAGAAGATACCAAGCCCAGCAGGCCTCTATCAAATCTTTCTTTCTTTCCCTTAATGTCTCCCTGAGCGTGGCAGAGATGATGGAAGAGCTGATCTCCTTAGGATCAATTCTAATGAGTCAGCCCAGTGTAGACAAAGTCAAGAACCCAACCTGCAGTGCCATATTCCCCCCTCGTCTGGGAAGGGCTGAAAGTGACAATCGGGGGAAATTCACTGCAGACCTTGGGCTTCTGCTGAGCCACCAAGACATCCCCACATAAGAAATAATCTAGAAAATGTTTCCCCTTCACCTTTCATCTAATTTAAATGCTTCTGTTCTGTAATCCAAAGAGGTGCTTCGAAAGCTCAGTTCTGAATGAATTTACACAGTACTGAGTCAGAAATGCAGTATGTGCTCATGAAAATTATGCCAATAATTTATGGTGATTACAGTTTCCATATCTATGTTAGATGCCCTGTTGCTATGATTTCAGAGCAGAGGATTGAGTAAAGAGTTTTTTAAAATTGTTTGTTCCCTGTTTGGCTTCTTCACAGTGTAAAAGGCATTTCAAACTGCCCATGGTAGAGAGATGCTGAGCACCTAGTTTCTGGCAGGGATATTCAGGCACCTGAAATTCAGGTCTTAAGAGCTGCATTTTATTTTGTAAATGGTCTCATCGTATTTATCTACCCTCCTGTCTCTCTTTCTCAAAATCAGCATGGGAATACCAGCCATGTGAAGCTGGTATTATCTTCTCTGGTTTATCTTAAAGATTTCTGAGATACTGACAGTAAGTACTAATATTATGAACATTGGCAAATGTATTGAAACCTTTTCATCGTCATCATCTTTGTGATGCTAATCATTCTCGGGAAATGAATGGTAACAAAAAAAGAGAAAAAAGATAGATGTGTAAATACTGTAACTTAAACTATTTTCATTTTCCAGTTGTTCAGATTTCATTTTTGCTTCTCTTGTTCCTTCACCCCTTCCTCACACACTAGTCAGCATATGGCTTCCCAGACTAGTCAGGATACAAATGCCAAAACGCAGGAAGTAAATAAAAGCTTTATTTATTTTCCCCCTTTGCAAGCTACTGTTATAGTTTTCAAAGTGCTACATTCCCCTTTTTGTTAGAACCTAAATACCTGTGACTGTTCAGAAAACAGATCTGAGTATATGTGTGTATATATATATAAAGCACAATAGCAGAAACTAACACAAAAAGACCAACAGCTGCCATCATAGATCAGCCTAATGAAAAAGCTTCAAAGGGCAATTTGTTTCTTTTTGTTGTTTTTATTAAAACGGAGAAACAAATACTTGCCACTTGAATGATCACTGACCTCAAATACAATAATGAAAGCCAACCGTGCTGCTAAGACATGCCAGAACTGCAGCGTGTAACCGTAGGGCACTGGGGAGTGAGGAGGGTCTCGGTAGTCCCTGTACCTGGAAGACAAGCAGAGTAGGGTAGTCAGCAAGTTCCTGCAGTGCTGCCTGGGAGGAAGGCAAAACCAAAACCCAGCTGCTCTTGATTATTGCATTTTCTGCACCAAAATGATCTCAGTTCAGACTGTACAAGTTACCACAAGACTGCTTGCTTCTTAGGCTGGGCCTACGCTAGGGTTTTATTTCAGATCAGGTGCATGCTTTTGAAGCAAGTGTCCTGATCACCTCCACTTGTCATGCTTCGGTTCACCCGGATGGGTTTACTTTCAGATGAAACCTAATGGTAAGATGCATTCCAGGAGTGCACTTCGTGCTCCAGCTGCTAATGGAAATATTCAGTGCAAAGGACCAGGGCAGAGCCCGTATGAAGCGAAACTGCTAAAGCAACTACAGAGGATGTTGGGTGCTCAGCACCAGCAGTTTGACCCTACAGCATCTCCCTTGGCAGCGCAATGTGTACCTTGCAGGCACCTCCCCAGAACATGGAGCAGGGTGGGATGCTCTGCTCTTTTGAAGGCCACTTTCTTCCCACCACAAGTTTATTTTAAAACTATAAATGTCCCCAATTTTGTCAGCCTGACAGCTGCCCCAAAATCCATATAAAACTGCCTCATGGCTCCATCTGGCCCTTTGTCAGTTAGTTGCTCAAACCTTGGAGTAAAGCATGACTCATCTTGACTTCAGTGGAGCCAGAACTGCACCCCTTGGTATACCAACAGGGTAATGGTTGGGTACGAAAGGGTTCTAGTGTTTTGTCTCACAGAATGTTTCTTTAAAGACTTCAGGTCTCAATAAAGTAACTAGAGATATCTATTGGGAAAGCTGGATCCAGGATGACTCCAAAACTACATTAACAAATCATGAATCTAAGTCACACATTCTGGAGTCCACTTCTACTAGCAGTATGTTAATTCCAAAATACTACTGCAGAAACTTAATTCAAAAGTAGTGTAAAAATTGTTTCCTCCTTAATCTGTTTCCTAGATAGGACAGAAAATCCATTATAAAAATTATTGAAAATACCAGAGCAAATAATAGTAAATAATACACTTAAATAATACACATAGTAAATAATACACCTAATAACCCTAACCCTTGATGTCTAAGTTTTAAGAGACTAAAGAAAACTCAGATGAGCAAAAGAAATAAACACTTAATTCATCTCTCTGATAATCTGTATTTCTCCCTGAAGGTTCACCTTCCTAGATTGCAGAGGGTGCTACATAAAATGAAATAAACTGTTTTGACATCTTAGTCAGCAACAAACCTCGCTTCAATTGCAGTCTTTCTAGTGCAAGTTCTTAAAACTGAGATGATCTTCCCTTCCGCAAGCAGCATGCTGACTTCAGAGTTTAGGATGTTTTACAATATCCTAAGCATCCTGAAAACAGGAGTCCCTGGAGCAAGTCGCAAGTCAGTAGAGTACTTTTTGTACTTGCTAGGAACCAAGCACTACACATGAAGAAATGGGGAAACCTTTTATAAACCACCAGAATAGCATGGTACAATCTGAGTTCCAGACAAGCAGAAGTTAGCTGAATATGGCCACTGTTTGTTGTTCAGATGGACTGCCTTCCTGGAAAAATGCCTCCACTATTGCACAGTAGAACATAATGTTTCCTTACCTCACTACCAATATCTGGCTTGAAGGGCAATTAAAATGACTGATGTTTTAGCAGAACTCAGGTGGGTTGAGTAGCTGATAAACTCAGCTGAAGAAAGTAAGACAGACATTCATTTTCTTTCAAGGGTATATGCATAACAATTCAGTGTCCCCCAAAAGAACAGATTTATCTTCTGGAGATTTATGGCACCAATTTTAATAGTGTTCTGTTTATGGGATATTGAGAGGACAACTTTTTTAATTGATGGGATTTCCACCACTGGCTTTAAGAAGCAGCAACCTCATGCTTGAAGTTGGGGAAGAAAGGAATTAAAGCAGGGAAGAGAATGATCAGAATTACAAAACATTATTAAACAGTGCTATGGCAAACATTGTAGAGTGGAATATCCTCAAAGTGGTTCTGCTCCACAGAAAATGTTACCTATGGATTCAACATTGGGATGTTCTTTCTGCCAAATACATTGCAACAGTCTTAAATACCAGTTAATTAAATGAAAGCATTAATGCCAACCCCCCCAGTTCATTATGCTACACCACTCAAACTTATTAATAAAAATGCCACAATATCACAAAGTATCACTGACTTTTTCTGTATCACAGAGTATTTTCTCTAGGCACTCATGAAAGGATATTTTAATTCTTCACAGTGAAAAACACTGGGACTAAGTGTATCTGCAGCTACCAGGACTCATGCTTGTAAACCAAAGTTGCAACAAAAAAATGGTAGCTGTATTTGTTGTTTGGTTGCGACCCCATTTAAGACCTTTATGTAGATCCTTGATTCTTTGGACCATTAAAATCAATCAGGTGCAAATCTTTCGTTACAGACTAGTCTCAGACTGCTATTTCTCCAATCTGAGGACAAAGACATAAAGATAATTAACTATTCATTTTATTTTTATTCAAACCACATTATTACATTTATACCTGTAAGGAATGACATAAACATATTAACCATTGAGCAATTAGGAAGTGCTGGATTTGAGATTTTGTAAAGATAGCTTAGGACAGACCTTGTTTATGCCTGGCAGACCTGTGAAAAAACTCAGTGTGGTCGCTTCCGTGGAACCTTGACTTCCTTGTGCATGTGCTATGATATCATCTGATTACAGTTTCATCTCACTGGTACCTAAGTAATGTCACCTATTATTGGCCCTTTGAGACCGTATTTCTCCATGATGGTTGTGTCTGATTCAAGCAATGACACCATAGAAATGTTGCATTAGGAACACCTGCCAGATACCCACTTTTCAGCTTCTCCTGTATCTAAGGAAGGAATCACGCAGGTAACAGCCAAGCAGTACCATCAGCATGTCCCTGAATAGCACAGTTAATTCTTTCCATTACTGTATTTTAAAGCTTGAAAATCAGTTCCAACCCCAAATTTATCATGATGCTTCTCCCTTGCAATGTCTTAAAGCAGAGAGGTTATTTTGATCAATACTTACCTGCAATATTTTAATGGTGAACCAGAGAATTCACTTCCATTTGACGTTGGCTCTGAACGGTTTTCAAAGTCAGACACCAGAAATACTGATAAACTGGCATTAACATAGCCAACCATACACCTAGAGGGGAAAAAATCCTGTAGTCAGGACACAGCAAGGTTTTTCCATTAACTGTTGTACCCAGGAGGATGTTCTCTGGGTTTCATGAAATCCACAGTATATCTGTGATGCTTACTAATATTTGAAAGGGATGATGAGGCAATATAAAAGAAATGCTCAAGTAGGTCAGATGGACAATAAGAATGAAGAAGTGGTAGATTTCTGTGGGAGAAAAAATGGTGAAGTCTGGGACTGGTTACTTTTGAAAAGAAAAGTCACCTAAAAGGTGGCATAGCAGAGGTAGAGAAAATAATGAGTAGCACTAGGAAGATAATCAGAATATTCCCACTATTACCCTCATGATACTAGCACAAAGCGACATTAAATCAGATAGATTAAACGAGATTTTTACAAAATGTTGAGTTATTCGGAGGAACTCAGTACGAAAAGATCCCAGGGTGGCTGAACACTGGGAGGGTCAGGCAGAGTTTGGAGAACACTGGGTAGGAGAATGTACGTCGCCTGACGAAGGGCTGTGGGAGTCATTAGGAGGCTCAAGTTTGGTCTTAATAAAGCTGAGGAGAAATATGGCAAGTGTATTGTGCTGTTCACTCTGCACTGCTGAAGCACAGGTAAGTCTAGGCACACTGCTCAGCTTGGTGCAGAGTATAATGCACAGTATGCGTTGGTTTGTTTGTTTAAATTATGGGTGTTACAGTCTTTGAGAAATTACATTTAAATGCCATCTGGCTTTGTCTCAAAATCTCCATACTGATTGGATTTGGAACTTAATTTAATTACAAAATTTTTCTGATATCACTGGATGTCATATGGATCTAATGCCTGCAGATGTTTTTTGGAAGAGAGAAGCACCTCTCTCATTTAAGTTATTCAGTAGCAGATGTTCTTTACTCCTTAATTTGAGAAAATTCAATATTCCTGTGGATTTTTGAACAGCTTCCTGCTTTTGTAACAGTACTTATTATATAACAATATCCAGAATGCTGACATAAAGAGCTTTTATCCAAGTTGGCTCCTTCAAAGGATTACTGTCTGATGGTTTCCTCTAGAAATTCACTCAGAAAAGCAGCAGAAGTGTGAAAACACTATAAAAGAGGTTTGTGAAGATGATAAGAGCTTCCTCTGTGAGCCAAGCTACTTCTCCTATGCAGAACTAGTTTAAAAGCCAGTGAGTCATATCTGAGTCTTCATAAAAATAAAATTTCTAAAGGTGGTGCTTTTTCATGCACAGTAGTCCTGTGAAAACCAGTAGCAAGGAAAGTTGCTGACTGCCTCAATGACCTATGGATCTTCATAATGGCATAAGCAGAGGCACGTGCTCAGGAACAACTGGCACCAGACCAAACACTTCACCCGTGAAGGAACTTTAACTCTTCATGAACATAAATGGAACATTTCCCCCGGCACTGACTAAAATGCCAAACTCCTTGCAGGACGGCAAGTTAGCAGCACTGCTGATCAGGAGCTGCCACACCAATTGCCCTTTTTCCATCAGTATGATTAAACAGTACTGGCAACCAAAAGACGGCAAAAAAGCAGCAACAGAAGAACTCACTTCCTGTAGCAGGGAAGAAAAATCAATCTGCCATGTATCTAATAGCAGAATGTAAGCTCTCTGTCACTGTCTACTGTTTAGCTTGGGTTTCTTTGAACAGTTGGGTCCTTGCTAATGGAGCTGCTAGAAGATCATTTGCAAACCATGTCTATCTGTGTTCCGCTGGATTCAATGACCTTCCCTGAGTGCAACAGCCTAGATTTGACAAGTTGCCATGTAGTAGCTATACTCATACTTGCTAGTAGTGTGCACACACTAATATAATCTCAGTGTTTAGCAACATTGAAAGAAAATCCATTTGGGCAGCAGGGATTCAGTTCAAAAAATGTCTTCTGAAAGATTTAATCCAAGGTCTCTAGTTTTAGAAGAACAACAAATTACTTTGCTCTGTAAGTATATCTTGATGTATTAGTCGGGAATTGCTTCCTCTTGTTAGACACTATTTTTTTTGAGCAATACATGCTGAAAATACATTAGGAAAAAAAAGCCTACTGAGTAAGTTTAAAATGCTCATTAAATCCATAAATGATAAATATCAGCATTGCTTCAGAATGAAAAGAGGGTTATATCTATGTACACCAGCTGCGGTGCAGCTTGTACAGCATACTGTTGCACACAGCAAATCTCTGTAACAGCTCTGCCATGTTTTCCTTGAATTAATGTCATAAATTATAGTCACCCAGCAACCCATTCCGTGAATATGCAAAGCATCAATATCTATAGCTGATACCTGTTACCTAAGCACAAGCAATGAATTTGGGTCTGTGGAAACAGAGCACACAGACAATACTGCTCTATCTATGCAAGTAGTAAGTGGTTTTCATGCGCATCTGTTTTCCCAAAGAAAAGCTTACTTTTGTCCAGCTTCTCCTTGGCCAGCACAAGGTCCATATTTGTAAGCATAAACAAGACGAGGGATGAAATCTGATGTCACAGCTATAACAAATGCATTTGTGATAACAGAAAGAATTCCAATGCCTTCCAGGATCCCGTACCAGATTCCTGTTCAATAAGGAGAGTATGTTAGCTCCAGGAAAAGCCAGAACCAAAGTGCCTGAGATACTGCATGCTCTGAGCAGTTGTCCCCACCACCCAAGGTCTTCCTATGTAGTTTCTATCCAAGAGTCGCTGAGTAAAAATAATTTTTCTTATTGAACAGCAGGACTTCAGTGGACCAGATTTCCGTTTCCACTAGATGGGAATTTTGTTTATCCTGCAAATAATCTCAAGGAAGCCACCAAAATGCTCATGGATGTCTTGGCTCCACCAAGCCACAAAACCGTGTGGGCAGTTTTAAGACATGCTGTAAGCCTCCCTGCTTATGATGATGGCTATCCAGCCTTGGAGGAGGGTCTTCCAGTGCAGCCACGAATATATGCAATCCATGATCTGCCTGTCACAGGGGCCTGTGTGTAACTTGTGCACAGCTGGTCAGCATGCATCTATCAGCATCAAAATCTTCATGGTATGCTAATGCTGTACAACGGCACACTGCCCCTAGGCATCACATGAGCTTTTTGGCCCATCCTCAACCTTCTGTCAGATCTTATGGTACAGGCACACAGCAACTCTGGTCATGAGGACCATCACTGAGAACCACACTAAAGGAAAGTTAGACATACCCGTTGATTCTAATGAGGCATCAAGCTGTCCCTGAAAACTTTGCTGAATAGTGAGCAAATGCAACTTACTTTGAGAAAGCACACTTGAATTGGCCTCGGAAAAAAAAAATCTAATTTTCTGTGCTTTTATTATTTACACTATGTAACTTTTTCAGGAATTATGTCTGCAGTGTATGCTGTGTACAGGCTGATGTCCAGGCTTGTACCTAAACTCATAGATCCACACTGTCCAGCGTGTCCAGAGAAGGGCAACGAAGCTAGTGAGGGGGCTGGAGCACAAGTCTTATGAAGAGTGGCTGAGGGAACTGCGGTTGTTTAGTCTGGAGAAGAGGAGGCTGAGGGGAGACCTTATCGCTCTCTACAACTACCTGAAAGGGGGTTGTGGCGACGAGGGGGTTGGCCTCTTCTCCCAAGTAACTAGTGATAGGACAAGAGGGAATGGCCTCAAGTTGCACCAGGGGAGGCTTAGATTGGATATTAGGAAAAATTTCTTCACCGACAGGGTGGTCAGGCATTGGAACAGGCTGCCCAGGGAGGTGGTGGAGTCACCATTTCTGGAAGTGTTCAAAAAACATGTGGATGTGGCACTTCAGGACATGGTTTAGGGGACATGGTGGCGCTGGATTAATGGTTGGACTTGATGATCTTGAAGGTCCTTTCCAATCTAGTGATTCTGTGATTCTGTGTGATTCTGTGACATACAAAGCTTTATTCAGACACAGACTTTAGGTACATGGTAGACCATTCTGAAAGCACAAAGCCTGGGGTTCTGTTTTGTGGTGTGGGCTACTGGTTTTTGCAATGCATATGGGCAGTGAGGTATCCTATTTACCCCTCCAAAGACACCAAGGATTCAGTGTTGGGCAGATGACTTCGTTTTACAGAGTCTTTCCTAAGGGTGTTCTGCTTTTGCACACTGCAGGACAGAAGAGATTTATAGTCAAAATATGTTCAGAGAGCCCTTGCAGTAGTGTGTGACTGGGTGACCTCAAAGTTATGTGAACCCTGTGTTTAGCAATGTAGGTGTGCCTCACTGGGAGCAAGTCATCTCTTGGGATCTAGACCCGCCCTGTCTGACCCACCAGGGACCTAGTGGGCATAGCACCTGAGTCACAGGGGACCAGGTAAACACAAAACACACAGGTCCCTTCCTGGATGGTGGCCACTTTAACTTGACTTTCATGTCTGCTCTGTCTGGTTATTATATTCAAACTGAGCAGTGGCATGTGTTCACACAGTATGTCTGCCACAAGCAAAAACCTGCAGAGAACACTGATACTTCATTAAAACATCTTGGCTATTAAATCACCCAGAAAATCATTAAAAGGCATTTTCCAATATAGACTACTAATTGCATAAGTAGATTGGCATCAGATGATACCTGAAGTTTTTTTGAACAATCAAATTATGTGTTGTTAATGGGGAAGATGACTGAAAATACCTTAATCTGCTCCTACTTGAAGTGATCAATGCTTTGCCTTAAAAATAACATACACAGAACACACATACAAAGAGCTCACCTATATCTTTGGCTCTTGAAGCTAAAGGTCTTCTCCACTGGGTAACAAATTTGTATGCATCAAGCCGAATTTCAATAATATTGTTAAGTAAGGCCAGAAGTGGTGCCAGTGGAAAAGCTGCCACAAAAATGGTTGTGAACCCAAACTGAAGAACTTGGAAAAAAAAGGAAAGATCACAGTATAACTGTTAAGATCTAATTCCAAGGTCTAGGATACCAAGTAATACATGCATACAAAGTTATGTATAAATATACAAACATTTCTTATTATGCCGTACCACACAATAGTCTAATGATGCTTGTACAGCAGTTCCTGGCTAAAAGTTCAGAGCAAGGAGGACAAGCACATCTGTCCCTGGGATGGACAGCAACACCTAGATTTTGCAATTTGGAGCAAAAGTTGAAAGTTGACAAGCTGTGCTTTTAGACAGGGACATTTTTACTCCAGCATCAACTAGGATCGCTCAATACTTGCAAAGATTAGGGCTGAATACATTCCTTTTTATAGTACAGATGGGTAGCAGTTTGAAACTCTGTGTAAGTTCCTAGAGGCAGGTTTTCAGACTGCCAAATTTCCCATTAATTTGAAAAGCATTGTGTGAGGGAGAAAAAACCCCAAAGTCATGAGATATGCAGTTCAGCCACTAAGGGCAAAAGTTCTTGTTTAACATTTCTTTAAGCAGTTATCCTCCCCTCTCCTCTGGATAGAGCAATGCCTTTTGGCAGCAAGCTACTTTGTAAATGGGAGGTACTAAATGATGGTGAATTTTAAACACAAACAAGCATGCAGGTCTGTACCACGCAGTTTAAAAATAACAGCCCAAGGGAACTTCCTTTAGCAAATAGCAGCAAAGTTCTTAAAAAATGTATGCAGGTGAAAAGGTGGGCTCTGGTTTGGAAAATGACCTTCCCCACACAAAGCCAGAATAAAAAGTGTTTCATAGACGCAAGGTGAGCAAACCAGCAGCAGTGTGGTTAGCTACATTGGTTTGGTTCTTACAAACTCATTCCCATTCCTCACCTGACCTGTGAGAATGAAAACCATTTGTCAGCCTCATTAGCTTCATACAGCAAAAATTAAAAGAATACACCAGCCCACATCAACAAAAAAGCAACAACATTAAAATCCAGTGAAAGGGAGAGAATGAAGGTCAGTGCCATACTCATTTCTAGGTATTCGTCGAAGAGTCCATAAGCATTCATAGGTTGCAGATTGTAGTCCTTTTCCCACTGTGGGAAGCTTGTTTTTCTCTGTGTGCCATACTCTTGTCGTAGTTTTCTCCTGGTCCACCAGTTTTGAATTAGCCTATATTTTCAAATTAAAGAAACAAGGTAAATAGTATTAGTGGCTGTTTATCACAGAATTGGAAGAGACTGAGTGTGCACAACATACCTTGCAAAATTAATTTCCCAATGCACAGGAAAATAGAGCATTAGTAATAAAGGTGGCTGATGACACAGAATAATAGGTATGAAAACAGATATGACTGATGGGCTGTAATCCAGGCCTAGATGTTCTTGAAATGGTGGAGGGGTTGACACCTTTTCATTATTTATTTACTTTTTTTTCTCTACATAGAGTGGCAAATCACTTCAGGGTCTGTTTATATGGCAGAATGCAATGCTGTGTGGAGATAGGTGAGCTCTAATTGAGAAATCAGTAAATAGAGTGCTAATGCTGCTCGATCCTTTCCTGTGTGCGAGCTGGCATCTCTACACAGCTCTACAGCGTGCAAGCTGACAGTCCCCGGGCAATCCTGGAAGGGTAAAAGCAACCTTGAATGGTGTCTGCAGCCAAACATTCAGAGGAACAAAAGGCAGAAAGAAGTGTGTGGACTACTGACAACATATGGTGGCCAAGAGGTCGATGGCTGACATGAGAGCTATCTCTGTCTCAAGAAGTGGGGGAGCTGTACTGGACTTCAGGGGGAAGATACTGTTTCTGAAAAAATGCACGTGTGCCTCCACTGTGAGAGGCATTGAGCCCGAAGCGAAATGAGTGCTCACATCTGAAATAAACACCTTTGCCTCTCCAGGTCAGGGAGTGGCACTGGTTTAACCAACAAAGGACACAAGTTACAGTTAGCAAAGGAAAAAAAAAAAAGAAAAAGAAAAAAGAGATTGCCTCCTCCCCCCTTCATCTCAGCAAGACAGAAAGTGATGGCTTACCCACATAATTCAATCCTTTCCCTCACTGTGTTTCGATTCTTGCCTTCACAATGGCCTGGCCTGGCCTGTGAATGGTAGGCAAATGGCCATTGGATTTGGATAAGGGTTTGGCCAATTGCTTGTTTTCTTAAAGCTTAGAGATTATTTTTCCATTCAGGCCATTTACGAAAGAGATTATAGCTTTTCCTGTCTTCTTTAAAGAACTGTAGGTACAACTGAGTGCAGGGCATTAAAATCTGGAGTTTAGAAGAGCAAGAAAAAAATTCAGAAGTGTGGACTTCAAGCCAAAGTTTGGAAGTACATGAAATTACTGAAGTATTTGGTTTTAGCAGTTTGTAGCCAGTCACTAGTGCGTGAAAAGCCTAAAAACGCCTTTCCTGTGAATGACCATGGTTGTGATTGATGAACTGCGGGACAGTTAAGGGCACATCTTTGCAGTCCACAGCACCCTTTGGGACTTTGCCTCTCCTGTTGTGCCCGTGAGAAAGTGAGAAGGTTGAGAGCTGAATTCCTGCAAAGGTGGCAAATTGACGGATGAGGTGGGTGGGAGACCAATATGCTGAGACAGATCACAGTTAACTTCCTCCCTTGTGAGAGGGGAAAACCATAACCAGTGTTACTAAATATCAAAGACTCCTAGCAAAATTCAAAGAGATGTCATTTTCTCATATATGTGGGAGCAAAATGTGAGCAATGCGATGTAATGTGGTTTTAGTATGGATCTATATTCTTCCAAGAAAAACGTCGACTTGAAATTGTAGTTTTCCACCTCCAAATGAAGCAATAATTTATGCTTTTTCTTAGTTATTGCAAATATATCTATGCAGGACAGGAGAACTGATGCACACTTTCAGAGGTTTTGAGGTGGTGGTTGTACGAAGCAGAAGCACCACTCTAACATGCCAGTATTTGTATTAAAAATGTAACCACTAAACAATGAATGCTCTAGCACATGCCCTAGGGACTCTCTTTTCATATCTTTGAAACCTCGTTCTTAACTCTCAGGAAGAAATTTCAGAAGACAAGCCAATGCCACATGTATCAGTGAGAAATGTGACAGCAGGTGCGGGGGTTCCTGTCACCAAGCAAGACACGGTGGCATTTCTGACTTGCCCTTCATGTCTCTGCGGTCCCTGTGGGAGCAGAGATGGGCTGCCACCCTGAAATGGTGCAAAACAACACCCTCCAGAACAGGCTGCTGGTGCTCCTCCCCTAGGGCTGGTTTATGGGGAGATAATCTCTGCTATCAGTCTTGGCACTGCACAGTACTGGCTCTGCCTCCGTCCCAGCAGGCAGTAGCTGGCACATGGCTGGAGGTTCTACTACAGGCTATAGGATTGCCTCCAAAACCTCTGGTCATCCACATGGTGTTGGCTCCGATCATGCTCTTAGCAGAAATGATCACAGTTTCGCACACAAAAAGGAAATGCATTTGCCTGCAGCATTTCAGGGCTAGAAGGTGGACTGAAAGGTCTGGAGAGCAAATACATCTCTGAATAAGTTGAAGCACCTCGCATTGTTGTGACTGTGTTTTGTGTTGTGATTTTCGTTGTGACTCTAAAAGTGAAGAGCCTGACGTCATCTGAAGCAGTTTATTCCTATTAAATCACTTGCTCCTAAACAATCTCCTCTTATCGCCTTCAGTCACCTTCTTTAATCCCCTTTTGTGTTCTCTATTAGGTTTCAAAATCCCTGTTAATAGGTAGCAGAAAGATCTAATGAAAACTGACAAAAGAGGTAGGGAGTGAAAAGAGAAGGATCAATACTGCTGCTGTTCCCATCTCCGCACCTCCAGCCCCAACAGTTGCAAAATCCTGGCAAGTAGCACTAGGCGCAAGCCGGGGAAGATGGAGAGATAGCGAGCCTTGAGTACCTTCATTGCCAATTACTCTGTGCATTTAAAGCACTTACTCTGTTCTCGTTACAGCTGGATGTGATCAACACTGAGGCTGCCTGCAATCTCTTCTGCAACATGTTTCTGCAGTTCAGGGACCAAACTCTGCACTAGCTCTGCTGTGGATCCTGCAGCGAAGCAAATCACTCTGAACTTCGCAAGGGCAAACTTTCTGACAATGTCAGCTCTCTCTTATATTTTCACACTTGCTAATTTCTCTTGATGACCTGCCACACTGCCTCTAGCATCAACTGTCTATATTAATCATATTAAACATGCTCATTAAATACTAATCAATAAGAAAGGGACCAATAGGAAATGAATAATTGTCAGCCTTTTTAGCAAGGCGACATCTCTGTAATACCCTAAAGATCACCAGGGAACTTGCCTATATAGCAGTCAGTATATTTTTCTATCTCTGAGAGTGTATATGCCAGCAGTGCATTTTTTCCAGCTCATACCTGCCCTTTCAGGCATCTTTTATCACCCAGCAAGGAGAAATCCAATATAGAACTTACTGGCATAGCTAAAAAATGATACATATAATATTTCCTGTATAAGGAATACAGCAGTCCTACAGTTATTTTTAAGGAGTTTTAAAGCGGGGAATACAATTTGATGAAATCAAGTACTTCCCATATTTATATATTAAATATAATTAAATAATATTAAATATATTATTTATTTGTTAGTATTTATATTACACTTTCACTTTTGCAAACTATGTTCAAGGTTAAAAAGAAAACCCAAACACCATCTATCTCTATACATCTGAAAATCTGTATTAAGAGTTTTGTATCTTAGGGGGGATTTTCTATTGGAATGACTATCTTGCTTTTATGTAACTGGTCATAAGCAAAGCATAAAAGCATATTTTTCTGTGACGTAGGGAAGCATGGGCATTATATTTACTTACGGATATCCTAGTTCCATGAAGTTATTCCAGGTCTGCTTTAGCACCATTATAATACCCATTTGCATACAGAGATCAATAAGGCATCCACTAGGGTGGCACTACAGAAAAAAAGAAACAAAAGGTTAAATGTAAATTATGCTGAGTTTCTGAGCATTTCTTAAACATGGTAAATGCATATTAGATAATTTACTAAAAGGAAATTAAATGTCATTCTCTTTAGTTTTTAGAAAAATATAAACTCATGGGAGCATGTGAGACTGTATCATACCGTGAGCCTTTTAAGCCTATAATCTAATTCTCTGCAGAGGTCAGAATCAGTTGAAACCAATGCAGTTTTCACATTAGTGATGCTAATACGTTGTGCAACTGTGGGTGGGACAGAGGCAAAGGCTAATAAGTTTCTTCAATGATTTCAATAGTTTTTGGGGAAGGTGGCTGTGCCTCAAGTCAAAGAATGAAAAGAAAATTCCTCCTGGCTGCACAGGCAAACAGTTTATGCCTAAAGGATAGACCTAATACTGTTTACTGAATACTATTTAATGTATATGACTGAGTGGACTATGCAAAGCTATTACCTTCTCGAAGAACTAAAAATCTCTAACAGTCAAACAACGGTTCTCAGTGTCTCTTGCTGAGTATTTGCTTGCTTTAGCAGTGGCTCCAGGCCTTGAAGAAGAGGTGCTGCTTTGGGGAGAGATGCTCAGCTAGTACAAATTTAAGTAATTCCACAATATTTCAACTAGTATTGGAAGAAACAAAAAAGAAAAGCAAAAAAACCTTCTGCCCTCTAATAGCATTTTGCACAACTGACTTTGCAGATCCAAACAGCGGAGGTCCAAGCTGTATTATTAGATCCTGGGTATTATGCATAAGTCAAACAGATCACTGTCACAGAGCTGGAACTATTTCTGTTTAACTTTTAGGGAGAAAAAAATTGACATTAGTTATGACCTGTAACAAAATGCGATTGATATGAATTTTTAATGCATACTGCATTATACAGTGCTCAGAACCAGGGTCCCTGCTGAGGTTTCTGTATGACCTCATTCAGTTTCTCTTTAGATTAACAGGGTGGCAGATATTTTTTTTTTAAATTAACTTTTCTAGCATATTATTAAATCATCATCTTTCTGTTTTAGGCATCAGTCACATGAGCTGATATAACCTAAGAGAGGTAGGTGCAGTATTAATGAAGTACCAGTGATACTACAACCATAACATCACTAATGCACTTTGTACGTCGTGGTCTGAATATGCCCACCGACACTGGACCTAACTATATCATGTTATTAAATGTCTTACACTTGGCTTCATCCAACAGTGGAAGAGAGGGCTATTGGGGGGATATCTGGACATGATATTCTACATTATGTTTCTAATAAGACCTAACACAGATAGGGTCAGTAAACTTGAGACTTTTTAAATTAGATGTTTCTTTTATTATTAGCCTTTTTTTTTTCTCTGAGAAAGGCAAAACAGTAGGGACTACTAATAGTAGCTTCTACCAGCAACTGACCCAACCTCTACCACCTTGCTGCTGCACTTCCCTCCCAAATCTGATTCTTTGTTCCTCCCATCTCTGCTCCTGCAAGTGAGGTTCTTGCCCTGTTCTCTGATGCCTCTGTGAGATGATTCAGCCCAGTAACTCATCAGAAAACTAATGCAGCCAGAAAAAAGAAGTGTTCCCTGCTGATACAGGGAACTGAATAGGCTCCTCACAGGGTTGGACAAGCCAGAGCCAGTGCAGAGGAAGAGGAAGGAGCAAACTTCTAGGGGAAGTCCAAGGAACAGCAGAACTGTCCTCTTTTGGCACCAGCAAGGTATTATGTCAGCTTAGCCCCTCTCAGACTTTGGAGGGATGTTCAGTGAATTTCTGTCTGCCCGTTTATAATTTTTTCTTTCAGAATTCACTATGTCAAAATTAGGATGGCTTTTTCAAATTATTCCTTTTTTGCTAGTGTTTGGATGACCTCTGTTAACCAAAATATTTAGATATCTGGAAGTGTTTGTAAATTCATGTTGGCCGTGTAAGACCTGCATTTTCCACTTGCCATTTGTCGTGTATTTGCAAAGTCATTTCAGTTATTCAGCTGTGAAGCAGGAAAGAAACTATGGGATTTGAGTGTGCAAATAGCAGCACTGGAAGCTACATGACTGATCCAGAAACTGCTGCTGTTCACCTCCAATAGCTGTCAAATGGTTTTTGAGTTCTGAATGTATTTGCCAAAAAAATGTGATTGGTCTTTGACTGGCTTGCAAAGCCAACCTCTTACTGCTCTCCAAATCCATTTGGTTTTATAGACATGGAACATTATGCTCTTTTGGGAATTTTGTTCAGTTGTTTTTGTCAATTTTCAAGTCCATTTTATGTGTCTGGATTTTTAAGTTATTATTTTATTATTTTAGCTCCCTGGTCAGCAAGGCTAGAAAAACTGAGAAGAAAGGAATTTTTTAGAAGCAAAAAGTTGTCAGATTCGTATCTGACTTGATTCATTTCAAGGATGAAGTATTTCCAATGTAAAAATGTGAGTAATGTTTAAACTATTTGATACCGCTACCCAAATGCGATGCAAACACTAAAACTGCTAGCATTCAAAAGGGCATGTATATAAACATGTAGATATTTTTGTAGCAGATGGTGGTGTCAGCAGTGTGGAGTTAGATGGCAACTGAAAACCCAATAACACACTCAAAAATACTTAGAGTTATGTGTCTGCCTCTGCTTGCGTTCACTGCATCTGTGGGCAGCAGATAAATCAGTGTGTAGTTAACAAACACTCACCTCTTCCAGTCTCCACCGGTTTATCAGCCTTAAGTAGGCACCAGGGTGTCCTGTAAATCTTTAACACAAGAATATATATCAACTATATTGTGTAAGCAGTCTGTTCACAGTAGTAGAAGAATGCTCACACTGTTGTTTTAATCTACTATCATCTTAGCACGATTGATACAACTATAAAAGATGTTATGCTGCAAAAAGTTTTGGGGGATTCCTGAAATAATTTCTATGAAGTGCTAAGTATATTTTTACTTCCAGTTTTATTTCAATATCAAATACTTTGCTGGTGGATATTTAGCATATGCAGAGAAGAGAGAAAATATGAATAAAACTGTTGATGTCAGTTTGGAAAATGGCTTTCAACTGCCAGTCCATTTCCTTACAGCATAATGTGGGCTGTGATATCTGCCTTTCTGTGAAATCTGAGAAAATGTTACTTTTCATTAGGAAAACATAGTTTTCTCACTATTCTTTCATGTTTTCTCAAACAATGAATACCACAACTTCCCACACGCAAATAATCCATACTGATTGATTCTTCTACTCAAGCCTTCTCTACTCAAAGCTGCTTCTTTTGCTTTTAGAGGACTTGCAGAAAGACACACACAAATATATATGTATTTAATTTTCTGCAGAAAAAAAAACAATTAATAGTTCATAATTCACTCTTAACAGTCCAAATCATATAATAGAAGCAGCAAAATATTCAGGCAGTTGGACTAGATGATCACTGTAAGTCCCCTCCAACTGAACTATTCTATTCTATGCTATGCAATGTTATGCTATGCAATGTTATGCTATGCTATGCTATTCTGAAAGAAAAACACACAGTGTTAAATTATTTAGTTACCTGTACAAATTACACACTTGAAGACAGAGTGAAGTGAACTGCACGTAGAGTACTGTGGGATGCATCAGTTCCCAGCAGTGTTAGCATTGAGCCAATGTGGTGCTAGGAAATGAAAACTATGTCTGTTTCTGGGCTTTTGAAAGGAAAATAAAAGGGCAATCTGTTCTGCTTTACTAGTATGGAATATGCATTTTAAGATGTGTGATAATATGGTCCCATTTTGTTTCATTACAGGTAATTTTATTTCTTCTCCCTTCTTCGTTTTGTACATATAAGGGTGCAGATGTCAATCCTACCTTCCAAGGAAGAATGCTATATAAAAGGTAGAGCTGTTCAGATTGACAAACTGAAAAAGAAACATTTTCAGAGTGAAGCTGTTCTCCCACTCGGATTCAGTACGAGGCTGCTCTGTGAAGAAAGAAAGCAGAGTTTCAGAGGTTTAACCAGATGAACAATTTCCCTTGGCACAAAGGCTGCACACACTTATCAGAGCTGGCAATGTATTTGTAAATTAGCCTGCTGATTTCAAAATATAAGCTGACAGAAGAAATTGTATGCAAAAGCAGCACACAGCAAGTGAGCTTGTAAAGACTTAGAAATCTCTTCTGATTATCTCGATATGTATATTCCCAGGAGACTGTAAGGAAGTGGTCAAGAAAATACGTATATTTAACATCTCTCCTGGATTCCTGTGTGCTTTACAGGCTCAGGCTCTTGTTTCCTCTCCTGCAACCTACCATAATGACATTGCCCGAAAGCACCCCACTACAAGGTACGTAACTGCCTTTTTGTTAGAGATGTCACACTGAGCTGGAGCAAATCCTCCTTGTAATTCTGTTTCATGGATTTGCCCACCATGCTGGCACCTGAGGACTCTACACAGGTATCAGTGGAGAGCCACTGCATGACTCCCTTTCATTGCCCTAGGGAGCTCATCACAGAAGACTGAGAAAAAATATTTTGCAAAGGATGGGGTAAGGCAGATGGGAAAGGGGAAGACATCTTCTTCCCTTCATGTAGGCCCTTAATCTCCATCTAAAAAGATATCAGAAAGACAGAAGTTAACAAAACAACTTCTATGCCAACACACCAGTACTGTGTCCTGGTACTACTTTCCAGTTGGCAGGAGCTTGTTATTAGTCAACCATTACTGTGAACAAGCGTAATCAGAGGAGAAGTGGAGGTACTAATGGTGATTCTGAGTATCATAACGGTAGTATTTATATACTACTTCCAAAGGAGCCTCCAGTAAAGTACTGGAAATACAGAAACAACAGTGATAAACCAGATTCTCTTTAATTAGAGCTGCCCTATCCATGAGGAAATTTCAAACAGATGGCTCAACAAAACCATAAAACAGACCCTAAACTAACAACTGTGTTAGTGATTTGGAAATGCCTCTCAAGAAACCCAAGTTTCTGTGTATGCCAGTACATACGTATTTAGCTAAGCAGAAAGAAATAAAACATTGTGTATTTTTGATGCCTGTCTGTTGGAAGGACAAGTTTGACTTTAACAAGGCTGCTGCAGCTGAAGCTTTGCTCATATGCTCATCACAGACTATGGCAATGCTCTGGAGGAGCACGAATGTGAGCTCTGAAAAAGGTCATATAAGGGCTGAAGAAGGACATCCTGAATGTAGCTTTGCTGCCAATCCCACTCTGAGCTTATTACACTGATAAAGATTGTTCAAACCAAATCAGCTACTTAGGCCACCAGAGTAGAAACTGTCTGAACACTGTCAGAACAGCTTGACCCACTGAATTTTCATACAAGTGCTTTCTGTACGGGCTACAAGAAGCAGACCTACCTTGATGATAACCTGGCAGAAAGTAATCAATCTTCAAGGTCTCTAGACCATATCTTACTGTCTCCAGGTGTCACAGGCAGTAAAAGGGCATAGCCTGGGCAAATCACATACTTGAAAGTCATATTTCTCAACTGTAACTAGCCAGTATCTTTTCCGTGAATACAGGATGGCAAAAATATTTTGGTTTTACAGCACACAAATGAGAACTCTCAGTCTAATACAAACCAACACAATAAAATGCTATCTTACACAAACATGCTTTGAACACATTACCTATGTGACTTCCCAGATGTAGAAAAGCCCTGACACTAGCTAAAAGCAGCTGTGTGTTTCCTCTGAGCAGACACCAAAATCTGTCCATCTGGTTCAAAATACCTTACCGAACATCATCAATGTACAAAGGTATGCAGAAGCTCAAAACAATCTCCTCAAACCACTTCTACACATGCCATAATACAGTTCACTTAATAGGCCTTCAACAAGAGTCTCATTTCAGGCTTCTTGACTCTAAGGAGCCCTTGCCAATTGCCACCAACTACTGTGATCTTCCAGCATGATCAGGATCTCCAGAGACTCTGCCTGAGCCACAGATATATGAGTGATAGCCTATTGCTACCCCAGTAACAGTACATGCTGTCCTTACTCCAGCATAAACATCACCTTTTTGGGTGAGCTGAAAAGATGACAGAAACTTTAGAACACCATTAGAGTTTAGGTGTTGGTAGAGTTGATGAGTCACCTAGTTATTTTCCCTCCAAATTACTGTCCTCCTTAAAGGCATATGTTTGATAGTCAATCAGCACTTTAGTTTCAAGCTATGAATTTTGCTTCTGGAATTGATTCCCCCATTTCCAGGTCTTCACAAACCCTGGGGATTGTGAGTGCACAGTCTCTCTGAAAGCTCATGCTTTTTCCCCAAGGTAACAGTTTGTTTAAAGTTCTTACAGGGTAAGAGGTTGGAACAAGAACGAAGCATGGCAGGTAGATGGTTGTTCTCACCACTGACTGGATGGCACTATAGCTTAGTTTATATACTACTTTATAATAAACCTAAGAAAAACATTAATTTTTATAGATTGCAAATTAATCAGGATTTTCCATGTTTATACAGACAGTCTGAATGCTGTCGCAGTATAGGGACTAAAAAATCAGTACAGTATCATTCAATTTTGCATTTAACACTGCTTACCTAAATTTGTCAGGAAAAGAGCAACCTTTTCATACAGCTGTAACAGAGAAGAAACACCTTCTTAGATATGTGACCAGCTCAAAAATATAGAACTACTTTCTAAGTAGAGTAACTGCTCTTACATATTAAATCTGACATCCAGATGGTCTCTCTGATGTTCTGATAATGATGATAATAAAACTATACAGTAATAATACAATAATTATATAATCAACCAAGGAACAGTAATACTTTAAAGTTTATACTCAGCTCTTTTCATTCACAATATATAGAGAAAATAATGCTGTCACTATTTTACATACACAGTGAAAAAGGGTCAGATGGTAACTTTTCCAAAAACACAAAGTAGAACAATAGCATGCCTGGGATTTCTGTTCTAGTTACTTATGGAACATTTATCTCACAAAAAAAAATCACCCAAGTAAGAGCATCCTCTGGTATGTTGGGTACTCTGGGCTTTTGATTTTGTTTGGGATTTTTTTGGTGCTGAAAGGAAAGACACTGGGAGACAGGGTTACTTAGGAGAAAGTCTTTACTAATCCCCCCCACAAGACACATTTCTTACTTTGAGTCAGTGGCATTGTTCTAAATCCTAAGTGGTACGTTCTGTGCTTAGCAGATACCATGCTCTCAAACCCTCCAGGAGACTGCTAGCTAAATTCATAAAGCTTACAAAAACTAACTTAGAGGGTTTTCACAATTAGTGTTTGTGAAGGAGTTTTGAACCTATAAAGTACATCACCACAAACACTAGTATTAGTGCAAATTAATACAACAACTTCCATTTGCTTTAAATTAGTCTGGAGCCTGTTCCCACAAAGCGCTAAATGTCTTTAACTCTCACTGATGCCTGCAGGGATACAAAGATTCTCATATTTCAGGCTCAAGTACTTACTTATTCCTGAAGTGCATATGAGCAATGTTTCTTTTCATTTGCAGTTATCCTTATAAACTCTTGCTTAAATTGAGTTATGTACTATTTACAGAACAGACTGCCTGCTTAAGAACTGAAGTCGTCGTGAATTAATCTCATCCATGTTAACAACCACTTCTTGCTTAGAATAGCTTTTCGCTGCCTTTGGAGTAAACAGTTTTGTTTCAAGTAAAGAAAAAAGGTGTTTTTTTCTAGGTTTAAAAGCATCTCTTAAGGGCAACTGTAAAAGTGCTAATGTCTGGGTGGTTTATATCCTGATCCCAGCAGAGAGCGTGCTATTTTATAAACGTACATTGCTCTGCAGAAGCGGGTTATCAAACCGTATTTTGTTGCTATTCCTCCTGGAACAGTAAGACTGTGTTAGAGATTCTGTTAACAATGTTTGGATCTAATTATCTGCTACTGCAGTTTATCACTACTAGTCCCAAGGGGCCCCGTTTAGGATCATATTCTGTTCTGTGTTCATATTTTCTATGGGCAGTATCACTGGAATTAACAGGTTTTATTAACTGAGGTAAAGCTAATGATTGTTCCCAGGTCAGGCTGCAAGATTATCTGGGAGACATTATGCTTGAAGGTCATTTAGTTTGTCATGATGGATGTGTCAGTGTATGCACCCATCTCTCAGAGCATCCTGTGTATAAGTTACTTGTGGTCTAGACCTTTCCCCTGATGCTTAGAGAGGTTGTCAACTCGTATCAGAATCACTGGCAGTTTTCCAGGCTTCCAAACAGTGAATTCCCTACTGTTATATACACCTTGGTCCATTCTGTTTTTATTACTGTATCTTTGCTTGCTCTCCTGCTACTTTTCTTGAGTCACAGTTTGTAGAGGATTCAACTACCTGAATTGCTCCTAGGGATATTTTTTGCTCCCCAAAAGGAATCTCACTACTGTCCTTCAGTAAACTACATTAATCCATCCTGGGAAGTGAGGGATTATATTGTTAAGTCCTTCTTTTGAAAAGCTCATGCAGTTTCATATTTTGGGGATCTTTTGTTTCCATGAGCTATATCCAGACCTAAGGCTGTGGTGTTTATTGCATGATAATGAGTACAGGACTTAAGAAATCCATCTTTGCAGCACTCTATTTATTTGATGTATTTTAGGAAGTAAAACAAAGTTTCTCAAAAGGCACCTTCAAGCCATCTTCCCTTATTTTAAACATTTCTCTAAGCTGTAAAACTCTTTGGGAACCAAATAATTTTGTTTGTGCAGTATTTCTTTGTTGCTGCTTCACTGCATACACAATGACATATTGAGAGCTTGGAAATAAATGTTTTACTGACATAGTTATATATAGTTTTCTTTTTATTTCTTCTATGCTATTGTGTGCTCTAGGTGGATTAAAGAAAACCCCCAAAAGCTGCAGACAACAAACAATAAATAAAAAATAACATAAAAGAAGTTATCCCTCAGTACAAATTCAGAGAC
Organism: Phaethon lepturus; assembly: GCF_000687285.1. Taxonomy (NCBI): domain Eukaryota; kingdom Metazoa; phylum Chordata; class Aves; order Phaethontiformes; family Phaethontidae; genus Phaethon; species Phaethon lepturus. Next base: position 17,718 of record NW_010544097.1, on the reverse strand, counting down.
AATAACAGCTTCCACCTCTTCTTTCTGCCCTTTCTCAGCCTTTAGTTCCACCTTAGGGAAAACAGGAAAGTCAACAGTTCTTGGCAGACTGTCCTAGTCACCAATCCAGTCTTGCCTATGCCAAAGGGAGAAATGAAGTCCTGCAGCAAAGCATCTTGGAATTTCCTGTTATATAAATAAGGGGCTGTTAAAATTAATTTTTAAATTATGGAAATGCTTGGGTATTGCACAGGAAAGAAAGTAGTCTGCAAGCCAGCACTTGGAATGTGCAGGCCTGAAATAACATCTTATACCTCCCCTAGGAAGTAAATCAGCGTATCTCCTAGACTAAAGTCTAACATGCTTTTTGCAGAAGACACTTGCTACTGAGTGGGTAGAGATACTTCGTCCTGGCTCCAGTACCTGGAGGGTTTGTAGGTTGATCCCTGCTCCCCCTTAAATGCATTCTTACAATATCAGTTGACGAAAACCTGATAATAAAAGGTCATACACCTCTTGCCAAGAGCAACTAATAAAAGACACATTGCTATCACAGTGATATACAGAAGTACCTGCATCACAATGGAAGGATGAAATTCCCCATCTAATCTATGCTATACTATAGGCCAGTCAGTCTCACTTCTATGCCTGGCAGGATCATGGAGTAAATCCTCCTGGAAACTATGCTAAGGCATATGAAAAATAAGGAGGTGACTGGTGACAGTCAACATGGCTTCACCAAGGGCAAATCATGCCTGGCAAGTCTAGTGGCCTTCTATGATGGGGTTACAGCATTGGTGGGTAAGGGAAGAGCAACTGATGTCATCTACCTTGTGCAAAGCATTTGACATTGTCCTGCATGACAATCTCATCTCTAAATTGGCGAGACATGGATTTGACAGATGGACCACTTGGTGGATAAGGAATTAGCTGGATGGTCACACTCAAAGAGTTGCAGTCAATGGCTTGATGTCCAAGCAGAGACCAGTGACGAGTGGTGTTCCTCAGGGGTCGGTACTGGGACTAGTACCGTTTAATATCTTCATCAATGACATGGACAGTGGGATTGAATGCACCCTCAGCAGGTTTGCTGATGACACCAAGCTGTGTGGTGTGATTGACGTGCTGGAGGGAAGCGATGCCATCCAGAGGGACCTGGACAGACTTGAGAGAAGGGCCCACGTGAATCTGATGAACTTCAACAAGGTCAAGTGCAAGGTCCTGCATCTGGGTCGAGACAATGCCAAGCACAAATACAGGCTGGGCAGAGAATGGATTAAGAGCAGTCTTGAGAAGAAGGACTTGGGGTTGTTGGTTGATGAGAAGCTCAGCATGACCTGGCAATGTGTGCTTGCAGCCCACAAAGCCAGCTGTATCCTGGACTGCCTCAAGAGAAGCATGGCCAACAGGTCAAAGGAGTTGATTCTCCCCCTCTACTCTCCTCTTGTGAAACCCCACCTGGAGTACTGCGTTCAGCTCTGGGGTCCCCAACATGAGGACATGGACCTGTTGAAGTGTGTCCAGAGGAGAGCCACAAAGATGATCAGAGGGCTGGAGCACCTCTACTATGAACACAGGCTGAGAGAGTTGGGATTGTTCAGCCTGGAGAAGAGAAGGCTCTGGGAAGACCTTATAGCAGCCTTCCAGTACCTGAAGGGTGCCTACAAGAAAGCTGGAGAGAGACTTTTTACAAAGGCATGTAGTGATAGAAAAAGGGGTAATGGCTTTAAACTGAAAGAAGGTAAATTTAGATTAGCTATAAGGAAGAAATTATTCACTATGAGGGTGGTGAGGCACTGGAACAGGTTGCCTAGAGAAGTTGTGGATGCCCCATCCATGGAAGTGTTCAAGGCCAGGCTGGATGGGGCTTTGAGCAACCTGGTCTGGTGGAATGTGTCCCTGCCCATGGCAGGGGGGTTAGAACTAGATGATCATTAAGGTTCCTTCTCATCCAAGTCACTCTGATTCTATGATGTTGTCTTACTGGGGCTGTTGCCACATAGAAATTTAATTTTTGTCTTTGTCCCAAGTCTTGCTCCAAACCAGTTCACACCAATAACCTGACTTCAGCCAGTCCCCCTACAATGCACCCAGAGCATGTCTCTGGTGTACCCCGGCAAAGGTCATAGGCAGCTCATGGAAAAGTCGTATCTGCCCAAGTCTCTTGACATTTTCAGCCCAAGGGAGTTGTCCTGCACATGGACATTGTGTCTATATATGCATATCCTCACTGGTAAACTACTGTGAAAACTGAAGCTGAAATAAGAATTACGCTTGAATACGGTATTGAAAAAATAACATCAAAATACTCATTAAAAAGAAGACTATTAATGAAATGGACTGAAACCTGCAAACATATGAAAGGAAAAAAAGAGGTACAAGGTAAAACAGGAGTATGGACATGTCTCCCTAAAACATTTTTTAGAACACTCAAAGGTGCTTTACATAATAGTTTGGGTTTGGAATTGTACTTTACATATATAGTGAATGATGCCCATAAACAATAATGCCATGTCTGGCAAGACACTCCATTCCTGTCAAAAAGGGAACCAAAAGCATTTGGTGGTCTGCATGCTGAGATATCTACTGATCTGATGGCTTTGGTATAACTTTGAGTATGTTAGTTTTACTCACCACATTCAGTAGCATGATGATGCAAAAGTTGATACACACTGCAGTCCCTGTAGTTGCAACCTGAGAGTTATTCCTGATTAAAGCCCACTTAAAGGCAGCAAAAGTGCTGACAGTCACAACACGGTAAATAACAATGCCAAAAACAGCAGCAATCACCACACAGATCTAAAGGAATAAAAAATCAGAGAGAAGAACCTGAAAACTTTCAATAGAAGAGGAGTTAACTTCTTCCTGAAACTCTGAAAACTAAAATGAAATGAAAGACTTGAAAAATGCATCCATTTTGATTCCAGTTGTTTCAACATTAATATTCTTATTGTGAAGTCCTTTTTATTTTCCATAATGCATAATATCTTTGAAATAATATTAAAATAATTTTTAGTTTTAAACATTTTCTTGAAAATGTATCTCCTCCTTAACATTAAAGTGGGAAACAGTGTTGCCAGTGCTGGGAATTAGAAATTTTCTTTGCATGTATCTTCTGCAATGTGCAAAGGCTAGTGTCAAGCCAATGTCCCAGCTTGATGGTGTCATATTTGGGATGGATTTTGTGCTTTGATGGACTTTACACTTACAGGAAAAAATGTCTCCACTTGTAAGCACTGCCTCAACAACCCTGGCAAGCTACCCTAGCAAGCTACCCTAGCAAGCTATTTCTTGCTACAGTTCTGGAAAGATTCTACTTAGGGAAGGTAACAAATTCAATTGCCCTTATAATTTCTTCTCTGATGAGACTTTCAGCAAATGTGACAGTTATAATGTGAAAGCCATGCAGCTGAGCCAGGCTGCTAAATCACTTGATGTTCCATATGCAACAGTTGAGCACTAAATGACAACTGTTTTCCATCGTGACCAATTTATGCCACAGTTTAGCAAGACACCTGAAGGACAAACAGTTGGGAATTAACACGGGTGACTCATCTCATAGAAATGCTGACACAGTACCTGTTAGCTACCTTATTACATAGGAGGGAGAGTTTCTTTAGTAGAAGACAGATGATTATTTCCGAAAGATAGGTGTATTCCAAGGTTATGTGTAGACAACTTAAACCTATCAAAATTGAAGTGTATCTAAGCTAATTGAATGGTCAAAATGATTTTGGAAACACTGAATGCTAATCAAGCTGTTTTCATATTTTATTAGTTACTGAATTGCTTGACATAATCCCAGTGCAGATGAAAAAGAAAAGTTGTCTGTCTGTTAATGTGAAGGGCTAGTTTATTAGATTCTCTGGCAGCACATAGAAACATTACAAAGTTACTGAGCTAGAGGATTGCCTCTGGATTCCCTGCATAGTGCTGAGGGGAAGATGGACCACTTCCCTTTGTTAACAGGGAATAACCTGGTTCAAGCTGTATTAGTAACTGCACTGTGAGAGTCAATGCTGTGAAACTTTGAGAACTGCTCTAACTCAAAGTTTTGATAAAAGTAATATCTCCTGTGCTTAAAGCTATAATTTTTAAGGAATATTTTTACCTAATTGGGGGAATATTCATTGGAAGTTCATGCTACACCAGCAATAAAACATATCTTCAGTGAAAATAATCCTTGTCCTGTTTCAAGGACTATTATGGGGACAATTTGCGGTGCATGCAATTCAGAGCAAGGCTACTATCTCTGACACTGGGCAAGATCTATCACTAGGCTAAGAAGATTAGTGACCGTCTTTGCAAAGGGTAGTGAATGAAAACTCTCCCCTCTTCAAGAAAAAAAATTGGGAAAATGCAAAATGTTTCAGGTGTACAATCAATTCTGAGCAAGGATTGCAATCCTGAGCAGATGTAAGTGTCTTCAAGAGCTGAGTCAGACAGTACATTGGCTCTTTGTGCCCCGTATTTCTCTATGTGCCTCTGTCCATCCACCTGACGTGCCAGAGCACAGCTCATCTCAGTAATGCTCTTGTCTTTCTTTCCAAGATTGCTTTAGGCAATTTTGAAGCCATCAGTTTCTTACAAGCCCTCTGCCCTAATTCCCTCCTGTCTCATTCAAACACAAAGTTCCTGGGCTAGCTCACCCACCTGGCTCTCCAGAGCTCCTGAAGTTATACACATATATAATTTCTTTTTTTTCCTCTGGGAAAAACCCTAGTAAATTACATGAGGGTCTGAGTTGATGCCAGCTGTATTTTCAAGACCAGTCCTACAACTGCAGTTGTCATGTGAATAACAGTGAATAACAGATTCAGTGAATTTAGAGGATGAGGGCGTTTCAGCAGAAATGCATGCGGCTCTCTGTTAAGAGAGATTCTGCTGCTGCATTTAGTCTTACACTTTGGAAGGAGGAGAGATGCCTCATTCTAGGCAAGGAACATAGGTTTCTCCATTTCAATTGCACTAGCAATATGAACCCTCTTTCCTTACCTCCTCAATACACTGAAAAACTAGGAGATATTAACACCATTAAGCAGTCAAGGCACCTTAGTTATGTTCTCTGTAGAGTTTACAAAGAACACCTGCCTCTTCCATGACATCTCTCCCCATCACTCTGTGCTGTCTACACAGGAAAGGCAAAGAAATCAGTGAGCTAATTCAGTCAGCTGAAGTTGGTGCCCAAACATGATGGCATCACTATTGCAGTACGTGTGTCACTACATATAGCCTTACATGTATAGCCTTGAAGGAAGGACTTAAAAATCTGTGAGACTTGGTGAAGAGTAAACTAGTGTAGAACTTTACAGAAATTCAGGCTATTTGCCGTGTACAGATTTTCAGCCTGCAGTAAACATGCTAGAGCTCATTTCACTTTCAAGCAGCCATATCCAATATCGCCATACTCTTTCAGCAGAGATAACATTATTTTGAAATTTTTCAACTGGTAAATAAACAAAAGTTCTCAAACCATAAAAAATATTCCAGATGCAGAAACAATGAGTCTGCTGCATTTATCTGCAAATGCTTGATAAGGCTCTGGCTTCCCGGATATGGGGTTCATTCGTTCTTTCTTGGAGTACTTGGCTTCAAACTGTGGACGTATTTCCTCCTAAAGAACAGACAGACAATGTTCACGTACAGCACAACTAGGAAAGATTCAGATCATTTGTTAAATCAGTGCTATTGGGAATTACATCTTTGAATTCAGCAGCTGGCACTACTATAAAAGCTGAGCTGGGAAATCAGGTCTCCTTCATGAGAACTAGAATAAATCACTGTACCCATAAAACGATATTGGAAGTATTTAGCAAATTCCCCAATTACCTACTTTACCTACTCATCTAAACAATGCTCTTTCAAACCACATGGCTGTAAGCCAAATCATTTTAAGGTTAATACCACAGAGTTTTCCAGCCTGGTATTATCCTATTGATACTGGAATTCTACAATAAAGCAAAAAGCAAAAAAAAAAAAAACCAAACCAAACTCCTTTTTCCAAAGCCAGTTGCTGTTTGCTAGGTAATTGGGGAGTACCTTCCCATCATCAGCAAAAGTTTCTCAGCATTTGAAGAAGGAGCAATGCCATCTGATATTGCTAATTTCCTTCCTAACTTGGACAATATTATTAGCAGGAACAGCTTTCAGCAGCAGAAATGTCAAGTCCTGCTTTGCCATAAAAAGCCTATTCTGAAATGAAACTTGGGGATTTCTTGGGGAGAGGCTTCGTTACATCTGTTTACAGCCTTGTCAGAAGACAGGGTTCACCCTTAGTTCAGGTAAGACCTCATGGTTTTCAGCTGCAGTAGGGCTACCCACTGCCCTGCCATCTCGGACGTTCACCAGCAGCCGCGTGTCCTGTGCCACCTCACCCATCTGGCATCAGGGATGCTGTCAGAGAGAGGAAAAAGCACTAGGCTGCGAAGATGGACTTCCAACAGCTGCTGGCAGTCCATATACATTAGATGAAGTTTTACAATGCTCTGATGCATGCTAGAGAACTGGCTCATGGTACAGCTGGCTACAAGGGAGCACAAAGGCAGCTATGGACTGTCTTTGCAGCTTTTCCACCAGGCCTCTGCTGTGCATTTCTTTGTAAGCAGCCAATAACCCAGCTTACCGATTTTGGTCACTTCCAGCCCTTCAGCTGCATTTAATTGAACTTTCACTGACTCAAAGTTGTAAATGACCGGACCTTAAATGACTGCATTGAAATAGGGGAATGTTGATTGCTCATACAAGTCTTTAGAATGTGAATAAAAGTGAGAAATCCTAAAATCCTACATCCTTTTTATAAAATTCCCCTGGTAAAAGAAAAAAAGTCATGTCTCATTCTCCTTCTCTCAAAATTTGAAGGCACTTCCTCAATACAGTTTATTTCCAAATTCAAGCAGCAACCTGGTAAGACTGTATTGAAAAAAGTTGAGGCTTGTATACTCAGCTGCAATGCCTGTGTAACTAATTACGTGGTTGAGGGAACCAGCCCTATATTAGCCACATACAAAGGCTAAGCATGTTTCTGTGGAGGCAGGGTAACATCTTGCTCTTATTCTTCCTTGCTCAAGCTGTTCCTGCCATATCAGGGCTGAAGGTTGCTGAGGATACAATAATCTAGCAAGAGAAACAATGCAAATAGTATTCTTGTGTGCATGTCATTGTGGGACATGCAAAAGGACAAAGTGTGATAGCATTGAAGCAGGGTGCTTGAAAATTGCACCTTGTAGTTTGTGGAAGGGCTCTGCCAGCTAATTTACAGAGTCATATACAAGAAGCCTTTTCTTCTCTGCAGCTCTCTCAAAGCCAAGGTTTGATTATCTTTCACAATCTGCGCTATAGGGAAGTCCTTATCATATCCACCATGAATCTAGGTATCTGCTATGATCTCCAGTCAACTCTGATAATGCAAATCCTATTTTTACAGATACATCTCACGCAAAACTGAAACTCTGGCATAAACCTTTGTACCTGTTTAATGACAGCCAGCAATGCTGAGCACAGCTTGGGGCAGGAAGTGAGCAGTACTATATCTGGCTGAGGTTAATGATATAAAGAAAGTGACACTGGAGAAAAAGAAAAAAAAATGCTGTAAATAGCGACAGAAGCCATATTTCAGCTGGGAGTGCCAGGAACTCTGCGCAATTGCTTTCTTGTTGCACACCCAGCCAGGACCCAGTTACATGTCCACGTCTCCCACCTTGCACCTCATTTACACAAAAAGGAAATCCAGATAGGCAGGGCTGAAAAGAGCCAGAACACATTCAGCCCATGTCCCCAGGCTGGGCAACCTGGCCTCTGCAAGGGCTGTGGCATGCCTTCCTTGGGTGAAATTCGAAACGGGTGAGGAATTCACAAGGTTGCATATCTGAACAAATTTAATTCTCGTTCCCATCATCTTCATTGTTTCAGTTCTTTGCCTCTTCAATTAGAACAGAAAAGTGATAATGAAGTGATTTTTCCCAATCTATTGTTGGTAGGAATTAATAAATTTCCTTCTGTAGCAAAACCTTATTTTCCAATTTGACAATGAAAATTAAAGCAAGTAAAAGTTAGACATGGCAGATAATGTTAATAAAAGTATCAACCTTCATTAACAAAAGCTTGTGAATTCAGATGGTAATTAGACCTCTTTAATTGATTTCTTTGAAATAGCTAATAAGAGAAATCAGCTGATTTTGTCTGGTGATAACTGAATGGAATGTAGAGAGGAAATTTAATTAGCAGTGATTTTATTAGAAAACAAGCATTTTGGGGAGTAAAATTTTCACCTTATGGAGACAAAATTCTCACTGACATCTCACTGACATGTACAACTTCATGATCAAACTCCACAGGATGTGTCTTTTTCAATCTACATAAAACAGACCATTCTCCTTCCTTCCTGCTTCTCAAACATGGATTATTCTAATTCTTTACTCACAGGAGAAACGATACTGATTTCTGGAGTATCAGATATAGATTAATGTGCACTGCCTTAGGCCAGATCTTTGTGCAGTGCGTTAGGTCAGGTCTTGCTGCACTAGAAGAGCTACTCTAATTTTATTTTGTGAAATATATCCTTTTCTTTCAGGAGGTGCTGAGTCCTTCAACAGGTGAATTCTTGCAGGAGTCCTATCCTTTCTAGTCCAAGGATATATCGTCCTCTATAGCCCAGATGTAGAAAAGGGATTTGTAAAAAACTGAAAATCTGAATCTTGATCACTGGGACAATGATAGGACCTCCAGAAGAAAGTCTCCTTGCAAAGTCTGTCGTTTGCAGGTCATCCTGCTTGCAGCTGAAGGCAATGGCAAAGTGAAGAGGTAGACTTCGAACCACAGAACAGGGAAATGATTTCAACACCTTTTCACCTGGAACACCTGCTTCCAAACTGTGACTGTCTCAGGGGCAAAGTCCTGCAAAGGCCCCAGCGTCTATGGAAAAGTACAGCATCAAGAAGATGAAGGCAGTGATCCGTTGAGCTGACCTTAAAGCAAGGACATGCTTGAGTTGTGCAGTAGGTATAAGCACTGGCAGTTGTAGCATCTTCAGAGTAGATACCTCTGGGAGGCAATCAGCTCCCACTCTTGGGACCCCACTAAACTCTGAATGGAGGAACTGATGCCTCAAATGCCAATAAGATACTGATGCTCTGATGACTGCTCACATAAATCTTTGAGAAGCAGCCAGCTGAGTTCCTACTGGCATCTTTAACCTCTAATTTGAGAGAGAAAGGTATCATCTGGCACACTGCTTCTGAAAAGGCTGCTACCCACTGCTGTAGAGACTTACAAAACTCCCTCTGGAACTCTAAGAAGGTGCAATGAATAGCTCTGGAGCAGGTACACTCACCACTGCCCCAGGGCACCTGACTGAGGTCTCATTGACAGAGCTTATTGGGAAAAGACTGGTGTGAGAATAGAAGACCAGCTGACCACCAGCAGGGAACAGTTATCCTCTGAAAATTACTGACATGCATCCTACAGGCCAACTGAAATAATCTGCCAGTGGAACATAAGCATCTCTTATAAAAAATAATGTTATTTGATAGACATCATAAAATAAACATATCATATTTCTATGAGGATAGTTTCAACTACCAGAAGCTCTTTCATGCTTTCTGACTAGAAGAGGTAAAATCTAGCAACTCTATTCTCTTCTGTCTTTTTCAGTGTTTATTCCAGCTAAAGACTGTTGCATGGGCGTGGTAATGCTCTTCCAAAAAAGCGTAGAAAGCAGAAAGCAAATCTTCCATGAGGATGCTCTCCCCCAGGCTCTGCAAGAAGATATGCAGTTTCAGTTCTAGCAGCAAGGTTGTAAGCAGAGTTTGGGCATGTGCATAAAGAGGAGAGGGAAACAGAATGGGGAGTGGTCCTGAGTGGGTTTGGAGCTGTTGTGCTCACACCTGAGCAAAAGACTCCTCCAAGCATTACTACAGCAGCCATAAATCACTTAGAATTATTATGCAGAAAGGAAAAAAAAAGCATCACTTAAGGACAACCTTACCAGGAAATTCAGTATCTGTAAATGAACTTATCATGGAAGATTCAGGTGAGTGGCTTTATGGATCAGCAAAATCCCAAATCCAGGTAGGTTAAATGGTGAAAGGTGTAGATATAGAACATCCCAAACTATAAACATCTGCAAGACCAGGCTTCCTTGGAAAAAACATAAAAAGGGCCTCAAACTATGCTTGCTTGTGTATTTTGTTAGTTTAAAGGCTCCTTCTCATTCTGGGGACACTGAGCTGTAATTCTGACTTGGAAATTGCAATTTGGTACATCTGTCTTCTCCCTAAGCTGTCAGCAGCAGCAGCAGGGGCTTTTTTTGCAACTAGCCATGAGGGGACATGATCACTGCAGTTCAATTCTAATCAATATCTGAGCCTCAGGCAGGACTATCTCAGTGTGGTCTCTTTGTGACTCATTGGCATGGGCAAGACCAGGCTGCTAATCTCAGGAGAGTTAAATCAGTATTAGAGTATTTTCAAAATATATGACAAAAGTCCTGAAGTAGCACCAAGAATTGACAGCATATATGCACAAGTAATGATGTTCCTGTTGCTATAAAGAAACCAATTTCCAGTTGTGTAAGCTATTTCATTTTATGTTCTTGGATTATTTTCTTAGTCATTAAGCATTTTAAAAAAAATTCTACCAGCAAATGAGCAATTGTATCATTTCGTGGCCTCATTGAACTACATTGCCTCATAGAGACAAAAATCCCATAACTCAGAAGCCTGTTTCTCTGCTGGTGAGATTAATGAAAAAGAAATTCTTCCACAGATCCAGCGATATAGAAGTTTTCAACTGCACTGAGATCATTACAGAAGCCTCTTGCAGTCCCTTCAAGAACTTTGGGACTGTCTCTGGAGAGGAAGGAGAGCAGACTCTGTGGACAGCTGTATGTCCAAACCCACTTAAGGAGCACTTTTTCCGCCACACACACTGAATCTTGCTTTTCTCCTGCATAATAAAACCTGCTAGTTCCACTTAGATCTCAGCTCTCAGTCCCAAAAGCATGGAGTTTCCTTCTGGTAATCACCACAGAAAAAGGTTAAGGTTATTTTTCACTGTTTAGTTTCCTCCCTAAGGGGATTGTCTCTTCCAACAGAGGATGAACGAAGTCCTTTGAGTTGGTTCACCTCCCTCAGTCTCTCCACAGCACTGTACACTTAGGTAACCAGCATCTGAACATTCAGAAGCTGGTACAAGCCTCACAAGGCTTTCTCTCCATCAACGTTCTTAGTGGCTATCTAAAACAACAGATAAAAGCCCATTTGCCAAAACACTCTAGGCTGTCAAGAACGCCTTTGGATTCAAAAGCAAAATTTGCTAGTTCCCTCCAAAGTGCATTTTTTTCCTAAAATTTCCCACAGTGACAACCACTGATATGTTGAAATTAATTTAGATTCACCAAGGTGTAAAAAGAGAAGACAGTTTGGCTTGGGGAAAGTTTCTTCACATTCCAGAGGAAACATCTGACGAGAAAAATGCTTATTTTCCTAGTTTATGAAGATTTGAAGAATGAATTGAAAATAAATCCAGAAGAAAAACATGCTTACATTTTTACCAAATCTTTTTATATTAAAGATTAAGGAGCACTTTTTTTTATACAAACCTCCTCTTCTTCCCAGTCTATCAAGTCCCAGTCATAAGCAATTACTGCTCGCCTTCTTTTCCAAAACTCCAGAAAAACAGTTGCTGGAGGAAATAGAAAAAAAACCCAAAATTGTCTTTAAGTCAAGAAAATGTTAACTACTATCACAGAACTGTTGAATGAAGCTGTTACATGATTTCCATTTCTTTGCATAAATGTGTTCTTTGAACAGCAAATCATGCTGATGATCAAAACTGCTTTCAAAAAGCATTGCTTTCTAAGGATTACTTTGCTTTCTTCAAGTGTGATTGAAGCTTTAGAGATTTCATTTAGTGCAAAATGAGAATGTGTTATTTCTAACCAACCAAGGGAGGACTCTCCAAGAATAAAATTGTTCCTGTGAGTCATCATTACTAGATATAGCAGATTTCTGATGAAGCTAATGGTTTCTTGGGGCTATTGTAGATAAAGCAGTAACTTTCCTTCTTCGAAGACCATTTATAATACACAGAAGCCAGAGCCCAGAGCAAGCACATTCCAGTGTATGTGCAAATTTGTAGAGTACTACTTGAGGAAAGGGGAACTTTTGTCTTACACCTTTCTAATCCAGACCATTTCTTTTACACTACATGAGTGTGTATATATGGTATGGCATTAACATCTGACAACTAAACATTCTGTGCTGTACAGCCCTTATTGACAGAGTTCAAGATAGTGTTAATATACCCATACATGACCATGCATCATTAATATACCCATACATTTTCCATCACATATTTTGTGATGGAAAAAACAACCAAGGAAGCACTGAGTTATAAAATAGTATGTTCATATTCTGGAGATTAATATCAAGCCTGTTTATGGTTACAGGTTTTTAAAATTTGTTTTGTTAAAAGAATGTAGAAGCTGCCTAAAGCTAACACAAATCAGTGGAAAGGCTTTCTCTCCCACTGTGAGGTTTGGCTCTTCCCTTTATTGCTTGCTGAAAAGCACCAGGCTGATAACCGCAGAGGACATAAACCTCTTTGTTCACAAGCTAGCACAGTATTAGCTGTAACAGTGTCACAATAGCCTGGCGATATGTTCCATATCTAGTCCTTAAAGGATCTCCTTAATGGACTATCTGCCCTACTGCAGCATATAGATAATGATGTGACATGACACTAAGCACTGGCATAATTTTGGTGAAAGCGAATTTTTAGCCAGTAAGAATTATTATATTTTAATGTATTAGCCAATGCAGCTAAGATATGCTTAGAAAATGAACACCATGAGCAGATAAGGTAAGATATCAAAAGCACGTTTAAGGAAGCAGCTAGTTGGTTTGAAGGCATTTTCATATATCACGACATCCTTTTTCTGAAAGCTGGAGATATGCTATGCCAGTGATCAGCTGCTTTGGTTTAATCTAATAAAGAAAGTAAATTCAATCTCCTGATCCTAATGTTTCTGTGACTTTTTTAAATAATTGCAGTATGATTGGTTCGGATCAGCAAAACTAGTAAGTACTAGGCTCGACTGCTGCTGAATGACACATAGTTCATTCCTTGGTGTGTCTTCTGGTGGAGCTGCTTCTCTTCTAGCAGCCCATATTGAATTATTTTGTACAAGTAGCTGAACAAGTAGCCATGCACTTTTTGGAGATCTGGGAGAAACAAGCTTGATTGATTATTACCACTCTGTTTCCATTCCAAAAGAGTGGCTGGAAGCAGGACTCAAGTGGGTGTATGAGTCCACTGGCATGAACCTCTCAGATATGAACCATACTTCTTTTCTGTCTTGTTTTTCACGCACCTGGAGTGAGGAATCTATACATATTATATTTAGTATATTTAGCACCTGTCAGAGTAAGTATGTGCAGTTCCTGAAGCTTCTTTAAAAAGCTGTTTTCAAATCATTAAGTAGCAAATAGGATGATCTGCACAGCTCTGTTTTAGCTTTTACTGTGCTATACTCACCTCCCTCTATCCAGGTCAGTATGCACTTTTCTCTTGCTAGATATTTTAAAATGTGCTATAAATAACCATCTTTGATTGATTCACTGCACTACTGAGGTGTTCTATAAAGTACTGTATTTTGAAATTTCTCTGCTTCTTTTCTAGTCAAGCAATCACTAATACCCTATATCATACTTCAGCATTCTTTTCTAACTTTGACAACAGAACACAGTTGTACTTACCCTCCCATTCTCCAATTGGTATGTTTAAACCAGATGCTAAGAGTTCTCCAAAAGTCCTGCTTGGAATTTTGAATTTCTCATTGGCCTTAACTCCCAGGTCTTTTGCTAGCTTTTTCTATACTGTCCTTGCCCTGCTTCAGGGCTCAACCTTGCAGCTCAGTCCTCAATATCCACTTGTACAAACAGATGTCTTTTAACATCATTTCCTCAGATGCTTTTGAAACAAGTTGTGATCTCATCTAGTAATGCAAATGGCCTCTTGCAGCAAATAGCTTAATCCTGATCTTCTCTCAGAAACCCTCTCCCTGTTGTATTTCAGAACATCATTTAACATATCCATCCTGATTTCTGCAATATCTTTTTCTGCAATTTTCTACATACCAGGAATATTGCTGAAGAACCTCCTTGAATTCTGTCTCCTCAGAGAGAGCAATGTGAATATTTTATGCTAGAGGCAGGGTTTGTAGAAAAGTAATATCTTTTATTAGCCTAATGGATTTATTTAGAAAAAAATGCTTTATGTTGGCATTTCTCACTGCTTGAAAAAAGTGTTAAATTCTTCATGCCAGGCCTTTTTTCCCCTCCCAACTTTGCCTTTCAGCAAGTGTTCTAAAGCTACTTCCTTTATCAAAGGAAACATGCTTGTAGGTAGACAAGAAGAAATTTCAGAAAGGTCTTTTCTTGTGTGCCTTAGTCCCCCAAAGATATGCAGCAAAAGAGAAACTACCATCAGCCCACCTTGTCTCTAGCAAAGCATTAGAAATGATAAACAGCTGGATGATCCTGTTTGACAGTTACAGAACTTTGCTACTGAGCTTCAGGAAACATCTAGTCACTGACATCTTTGCACTAGCTTTCCTCAGTACCTCAGCTGGAAAAGCAAAAGCTACAATTCCATCTGGCTTTACAGCAACATGATGGGAGTCAACTGATTATCAAATTTACCTAGATTTTTTTCTGAGAATTACCTTTTTTCTGCACTTTAAATGTCAACATTTATTTAGAATTAACATCCTCTCATTTTCTGTCTTTGGTAGGAATCCAGTTCAGACAGTAAAAAGAGAGGAGTTTTTCCTAGAAATGGGACCTACCTTTTCATCAGAGTTGATATATCTGAAGGCATACATAAAGGACAAAGTGTAGGTGTCTCCCTTCAGCACAGAAACACAAAAAATGCTATTGCTCCCCTCTTTTTGAAAGCTTTGAACATCTGGAAAATATCATAAGACTAGAGATTCTCAAAAGGAAAAATTCTTTTGCAGCTTCTGAGATGACAACATGAGCATCAATGACAATCTGTTCACCAATAAAAAAAAGTATTAGTGTTTATAGGGACTTACTGTTTCCTATAAAACGCAGAGGTTTATGTCTTCAATCCTTTTGAAAGGGTTTTTCCTTTCAACAGAAGCTCCAATACAGAAAAGCTTATACAAACCACCAGTGAATTCGTTCAGTGTACCAAAGGGAGACTATCTTTTGTCCTTTGCTACATCAGTTTAAAATGAAGTTGTCTTAAGTGTTTTGGATATACCTTAGTAAGTATTGTTTTTTTTTTTCCTTTTATATCAATTACTTTTACTTCTTACACAGAACTTTGCTTAAACTGGGCAGAAACACAGTAGGTGAGGTGATGGGTCAGTATCTTTTTTTGAAGAAAAGTGTGTTTCTATTCCAATATCTCCTGGTGCACTTGACAATTCCAACCTTACTTTGACACGACCCACTTATCCCACAATGAAGCATTATAAAAGATGGGTCCCTATGCTTCAGAGTCCTACAGCCAGGCTCATTGCTGATCCACAAATCAAGCAGCCCATATTGATAATTGTCGTGGTAATTCCTCACCCTAGCCTGGCCACAGCAGTTTGCTCATCATTTGGAGAAGCATTTTATTTCTATTTAAAAAGTGAGCAACCCACTTTGCCCATCAATTAAAGATATCTTTAGAGTAAAAGAAGGAAACTACCACACAGACCACCTCTTCATGGAAAGTCCAACCTGACCACGCCTGGTTTTGAAAACCCCAAGCAAATGGCTGAGGCTTCTCCCTCAAGATGGGAGTTCACCAATGGATCTAAAGACAGTAAAGAAGGTACTTAGACAGTGGCTAAGCTCAGGCTAAAGAGGTAACACAATTCTAGCTGCCTTTTTTTTGCTTTCATTCTCTTTTTTTAAAAGTACTGCCATCATTATTTTATATGCTAGTGTCTGTCAAGCTGGATCATCTAGAAGGCTGAACTTTTCATGTTCAAGCAAATTTGTCATGCACTTGCCAGTTGTTCCATGCTGACAGAAAAAACATTTCCGCAATCAAACTGCTATCACTGTTTCTTCTCTTCCCTTATGATTTACTGAGGTGATGGTAATGCCTGCAGCTGCCAATAGGCCTACTGCAGACTGAAAATCCATTTAAGACAGGTGGTAAGCCAACTCATAAATACAATACCAGAAAATCCCTCAGAAGTGTGGCTTGCTTTGTTCTAATGCTGCTTTAGCCCTAACTGTATGGAAAATATCTCCACAATCTCACTGTTGTCTCAGTGAAGTCTTATTTAAGAAACTACAGTTTGGGTGGAGCCATAGGATCGCCTCATTCCCCAAACCATTACCCTACACTCACAGCTTCCTTCCTGTTGCTGCCCCTACATCCCTCTTGGTGGCAAGCTCACAAGCACAGTGTAAGCCAACAGAAGTAGTGGGGAAAGCTCTCACCCAGCCGCTGTGCCATATAGTTTCTTCTCCACTCATCAAATCATTCAGAGGGCAGCATTTATTATATTTTTTCTTACCTCTCTGTGGTGTTGGTGCTGGAAATGCACAGATGGGCAGTGCATTTCCCAGTCCTGGCAGCCTGGTGGGAGATAGCCTTAGAGGGAACTGGGTTTGGGAGTCTGACAGTGGTGCTGAAGGAGGAGGAGGTAGGAGAGGCTAACCGAAGTGAGGTGCAGCTCCTGTCAGCTAGGGACAGGAAAGAGAGAGGACCTAGATCATTTTGTAGGCAGGCTTGCTCAGCCCTCTCCCAGGCAGTGACCATGAGGCAGGACCAGGCATGGTTACCTGAGTGACTCCCCTTATCCAGAGCTGCTTTTCCTACAGCCCTGGTTCTGGGCAGTGCTAAGACACAGGTCCAATACTGTGAGCACAGACATTTCCTGAACACAGTGTTACTGTTCAGAAGGAACAAAAGCACTAGTGCAAAAAGCTGCACTCCAAAGACATGCTCACAAGCAGTTAGGAACAGTGATGTAAATGTTCAATAGTGTTAACCCATCAATTTTCCTAGCTGAGATGGAAGTCTCTGCCTCTAAATTGTCTTGAAAATTCCCAACTTCAGTGAACACATAGAGAAAGAGGCTGGAAAAGCTGAGTAAACATCTAAAAAAAATCTTTAAGGCTTAGAAGTTTTTGGTTATTCTGAGCTCTGGTGTAGCTCTAAAACAAAGATGAAATACCAAGGAGAAACAAAAAATCTGTATGATTTGTGGATTATTTCCTTAATGTAAGATGTGATATTTTAATACTTTCAATATTATATGAAATGGTATGAATAGGTTTGATCAGTGTATGACCTAATCTAATTAGTTAACTAAGACAAAAACATAGTTTTGGAGGAAGTAACTGAGACAGACTGGTAGCCTAATCTATGCTGTCCTGATGGCTCTGATGTTGTCTCCTGGATATCTCTTGTGGCTTAGTAAAGAGATTTGCAGTTTAAAATGAGCATTATAAGAATTACTTGGACACCTTTCCAAAGCAGTTGGAGATGTGTGACTAAGAACAGGACAACAACGGCTAAATCAGGATAGCTCAACCACCCAGAGCTGTGAGATGGATGCCACTTTTGAGGTACCTCATTAAGCCATTCTCTAAACGTGTTAATCTTTTTGCAGAATGACATGGTAGCAGCTAAGAGCCTGGGCATGCTCAGGGCATGTTTGAAGGACTCTTTGTGCTGCCAGAATCACAGAATCACAGAATCACTAGG
>NW_010544096.1:80238-100256 GCF_000687285.1 Phaethon lepturus | reverse complement strand
GGTAAAGAATAGGATTTTAAGGACATGAGAGAACATAAAGACTTATCATTAAAGCCTGGCACACAGCTTCAGCAGCGCATTCCCGCAATAGGAGCATAACTTCTGGTTAGGCCTGACAAGTTCTTTTAGAAATAAAGAAATTCCTCAGTGAAGAATCCTTCTTCTCTAAAGGAATGTAATTCTAAGAGTTAACTGCTTTCAGTGATAAAATTTTATACAAAATTCATTTAATAAAAGACATTTCATGTTCTATGTCACTGAAAAATGCAGGCCAAGCAACAAGGTACCAGCAAAAGCCATTTTAGGAGCAGAAGCATATTAATTACCAGCACCCATATTTCCCTACGGGGTTTTGTGTGCTTTTTATTTGTTTAGTGGTGGTGGGTTTTCTGGTTTGTTTTTTCTAAAACAGAAAAATCTTCAACCATGACAGGCATTTCAAAACCCACAGTTATCAAACTGCTAGTTCAACTCAAAACAATGCTGCTGAGGAACACCCCCCGGCAGAGGTGGGGCTGCACTCCTCAAGTACCCCCACTCACCAGCACCCAGGTGATGCAGACCCTCGCTCACATCTCAGGTCCCCAAGAAGTCTTCCTACACATTCTTCTTTTCTGCGTTTTTAAAGATTTACCTGCATGTGAACTTGAGGGAAGGGGTGGAAAGGTAACTTTAACACAAAGGTTTATACATAGACATCTTCTACAACCAACAACTTCTCTCATAATTGTGAGAGGAAATCTATACTGCCTACGTTTAGTTTTACTATATTAATGCTTTGGACCAGAAGAAACAATAGCTATTGATTTCAGTTATAACTGCCCTAGGATGCAGTTCAGTAGAATTAATAGAAACAGGAGCAATGTTTTACAGCAGAATCATATTAGTGATTCTGAGACTAATCATGTCTTATCGAGCTCTGAGTATCAGCAAGCCAAAAACATAAAAATGGAAGGTATGTCTTCAAGCTGCATATTTAGTCAATCTATTTAACATGTACTTTATTTTTACATCGTAGCACTATACATATTCAGTTGTGTACTCTCCAGAAGCAATTAAGTCTTAATATCTCGACACATCGCCATGACTCTCTCCTGTTTTGCAATCTACACTTTTACATGAAGCAATATAGAAGTTAATAAAAATCTGTGAAGGTCCTTTTAACCTTGACAGTCTGTGGTATTGTGCAAGTCAGAGTAGATCAAGTATTGCTCTTATTTTTCCAGTCTTGCCTCTCATCCAAACACGTGGATTTAAACATTTACATGCCTATTCATAATTTATTGGAGCATTTGCAGCTTTATCATAAATACAGGTCTAGCCTGCAGGAAAAACAATGACTAATAGTTGAAAGAAAGTATTCCAATTAGTCATCATGAAGTACATCCATGCTCACTGCTTGGTCCTCAGGTGCCAGTAAAGTCCAATAGGGAAGTCTGACATGAAATATGTCATCCAGAAAAATGTATCACTTTCAAACAGCAATAGCAGTTAGAGCAGAAACTGTGATTTTTCTCTCCTGGTACATACCAGTAAGAAGGCTTATCTTTACAGAAATTCCCAAAGATTTGAACCCCTTAAGGAGGCTGACGGGGAAAAGCTGTGCTCCAAGTTGTGCTCCCACCATAGGGACATGCTGCATTCTGCTTCAGAGGACCTGTGCCAGACTGTATTTTCTCTTTCCAATTTCAGTGGTAAGCATGGAGACAAACAGGGGAGCCAGGAGATGCTGCCTCTCAGAGGAAAGTTGTCGCTTATCTGCCACCTCTTGCTTGTGTAAGATGAGGATCCCTCTCTGGCCACGTTTGCAACTCAGCAGACATTGTAACATCAAGACCCTGCTTCTCACAGCTGTTTCTCCTGTCATGACGTGGCAGCCTTGCAAGACGCTATTCAAAATTTGCTTGGGTGACACCTTTGACATCCCTACCATAGACTGTTGATCCTTAGATTAACGGGCTAGAAAACACAGGGATTGCCTCACTCAATCAGGAAGCATTTGCACATCTCCAGATCAGGGTTACTGAAAAAGCCTTTTGCTACAAGATAGTGTTCATTTCTGTGATCTTCCTTTCAAGACACTGTGCACCTCCAGCCTAAAGCCAGGCTTTGGAGATAAATAAAAGACTACAGTTTAATTATGCTCTGTAGACTTACAGCAACATAAGGCATTTTGCAAATAAAAAAAATTCAAACCAAAGTAGACGTAGATTTACCTGAGGGCTAAGGGTGCCATGATGTTTTTTCTTTCCACTTCTTCCCCCTTATTATTAATAACTGGCTTAGCATGTGCTACATCACATGCCACAGCCGTGGTCAGAGGCTGTGCGATCATGCTGTTCAGATGAGGACTGTGCCTGCTTCATTTTCCAGTTGCATATGGTCACGATTAACAGCTTGCTTTGGAAAGGCACAGAGACCCTGGAAACAGTGAGCCTGGAAGGGGTTCCTCGCATTAAGCCATCTTTCTACTGCACTGAATGAGTTTCACGTTAAAAGTTTTTAGTGTACTCTAGTAGTTCAGATGATATTTTTCTAGGATTTTAGTACATAACTTTTTTTACTCTCATCTGGAGATCAGGAATTTATGGAATTTGAGATATGGCCTGGTCAGTTTGTAAGTGAAGTTCCTCCTGTGTGGACAAGTGACTAGGAACAAAGTAAGAGCAGAGAGATTTGACAAATACCAACAGCCACCTCCATTCAAATAAAAAGCATGCTGTCTTCCTGAATACATTATGCTAAATCCCCATGCAAATGAGAAATGTATAAATAGAATTGGGCATTAACTGACATTAGATTTTTTTTTTTTTTTAATGGGAAGGAGGCAGGGGATGTTGTTATTAAAGGAGTTAAATTCTAACATCTGTTTTTAATTCTACCAGCTTATTTGTCTGTTTATACCTACAGGCTTTCAAGACATCATTCAACATTGCTAATTAAAGCTGACAAGTTTTGTTCACTGCGATGCTTTCTTGTATCCCTGCAAGCCACTTACTCATGTCAGTGCTGTCATTGCAGGTGACACTGCTGCTTGATGGAGAGATGACAAGGGGCCAGAGTGCCCCCACAAGGGAGGAGAAGAGGCTCACCTTGTCCCCTGTCAGGCAGAGGAGGGAAGAGGTGATGGATGGCAGTGACCATTGCTCTGTCCGCAAGCCTTTGTCTCATCTCCAGGCTGAGTCAGAATCCACCAATTTTCTACCATGGCTGACACAAAACACAAATCCATGGCAATATTCTCTAACATATTTCTAAAATGCTACAGGAATGGGACTCTAATTTAATAATATGATACCAATTACATTTGGAGAAGACATGCCATGTTATAGACGCACACAAACACACATTCTGGTTTTAGTTAGCAGTGAGAACCCCATCTGCAGTCATGCCCTAAGGAAACTTGCTATTTGTGCTTCAGTAAAAACAGCACAATGCTGATTCAAGAGAGTAGCAGTGCATATGCAAGTCATCCACGCTTATGAAAGCATTTGCAGAAGTGGCTGATTTGGCTCAGATAAAACGATGCACCTTATGGAAGAAGCAACAAGGACAAATGCCAACAAGTTTATTCATTGCTTCATATTCTGCACTTCAGACTTCATAGATCCAGGCATAGATACTATTAATTAGCCATTTACACACATGTTTCTTTAAAAAAACCAAAAAACAAACCCCATGCTACCCAGAGAATACTGGTAGAGCAAGCAGGCTAGGGACAGTCCATTATAAAATCCCAGCTTCTGAACTCTTTGATTCATATATACCTTGCGTTGTCCTAAGCACATTATCACTAACGCAACAGGCATGTGGGTGAATGCTATGATCCACCTTGGGCTGAACAGGCTGCGAAACGTTCAAGGAGAAAACCCAGCGAGGTAAGCGTCAATCAGTAGCTGTGCACGTGGTGACTCATTCACTTTTTGCCACACAGAGATTTTTCTTATTTTTCCCCACATAGGAGTTTCACAATCAGAATAGACTTTTTTTTTTTTTTTTTTTTTTTTTTTTGGAACAGCCAACATGCTTTCAACTGTATTTTTAAAGCTGTTGCAATCTGGAAGAGGCCTTTTGTTACATAGACATACAGTGCTTAGTACCTGGGGGCCTGGCTCCCTGGGTGAGGTGTCTAGACAGCTCTGCAGTGGAAATAACAACGGCGCAACCTAGCACTGTATTGAATCCACTAGTTTTAACATTAGGAGTAATTGCCATAATCAAACACATCTGTTGCATGAAAATTATCCACTGCCAACTTGAGTGCAAAGCACAACATGCCCAAATTATCTGTGTTCTCAAGATAAAGTTTACCTCTTAAAATACTACATTAAATACCACACATCATCATCAACACTGCTTTAGTCACTCCAAAACTCAAATGAAATTCAAACAGATCTAAAAATCCACTTTGAGGAGAGATGGACTTAAATCAGGAATGGTAGCTTTGACAAGTAATATTCCAACAACTACTGCTCTGCATGCTAGGAATATAAAAATTATGTACACTTTCACAAAAACAGATTAAGGCACTTCTCAATCCTTTAAGAAGTAAAAACATTCATAAAGAAAACAACTGTTAATTTAAGCCAGTTTCTAGCTTCATTGGTCTACAGCTACACTTTCATAGTTCAATACACAAAAACATTATGACAGATATGCAAATCTGATATTTTCAGGCAGGAAAGGTGAAATCCCTATATATGAAAGGTTGAAGTCTGATCTTTGAAAGAAGCCTGCAGCTGGTTTCTGTCATCTTTCTTTCTCTCCTTGATTCAATAAGCAGAACCACAGCTTAAGGAAAATGATCATTTTGTCCACACGAGAAC
Source organism: Phaethon lepturus (assembly GCF_000687285.1). Taxonomy (NCBI): domain Eukaryota; kingdom Metazoa; phylum Chordata; class Aves; order Phaethontiformes; family Phaethontidae; genus Phaethon; species Phaethon lepturus. Next base: position 95,430 of record NW_010544096.1, on the reverse strand, counting down.
AACAGACCTCCCCAGACTGAGCCAAGAATTCACCTTTTCTTTGTGAGAAAACTCTGGCACTTCTCAAAAAGAAGAGAAGGGGCAGAAATAAAAATCAGACTTTTCAGGTTTTTACATACAAAATTTTGCAAGTAAATAAGAAAAAAATAGAGAGTAATCATATACAAGTATTTCCCACTAATTCAAACACAGTTCAGTTTGTTTCCTGCTTTCTGTCCTCATGTAGTCTATTCTAGTATTGGTACTGCTTTTCCGTATTTACTGAACTCAAGTAGAAGATATTTTTGCAACTTTTGCTCTGCAGAATAAAAGTAAACATTCTTTCTTCTCAACTTCCCTCCTCACAGTTGTAAGATGATGATTGCACAGTTTGCTCCGGCCTCAGGTCTAAAAGATACCATTTACCTACTAATGCTGCACTCCTCAAGTCCAATAGGCTAAAAGCACGTTAATATTCTTTAAAAAAAATATTCATATATATATATATATTACTCTACTGGTTTGGGATGCTGGGAGTCTCTGAGTTAGTCTTTCAAAGACAAAACTTTTGATGTCACAGGGTGTCACACCCCTCATTTGTAGGGTTGTTAATCATCGGAACATTTCTCTTGCTCTGGATGTGCTCTGTCACATTCACTCCTCCCAGCCAGTGCAGCTGAGAGCTCTAACAAAATAACCTCCCCAAGCAACACCAACCAGCAGAGCACCATCCACAAGCAGAAGCGTGGACAAGTGCATCCACTAGCTAAAATTAAGCTCTCCAGCCACCCTGGAAACTCAAGTTGTGAGGTTTGCACCACAACAAACCCAAGTGAACAGGGCCTGCAGAACAAAGTCCGTAACACAAAACCTCAGACATTGAGAGCTCACACCCATGAAGGTATACAGCACATTCACAAACAAACCTCAGAGCAGGTTGCTATGAGTATATCCATTAAAAAGAGTTATCAGTTGCAGAAAAAGTTCCTTAAGGAGATCTTCTTGAACATTTAAAATGCATCAAAATTAACACTAACTAAAATTTTATCAAAAAATCCCTACAAACAAAACATTCAGTCTACAGGAGGCAATAAAAAAAACAGCAAAGCACGTCTTCATTTTAGCAATGCTTTGGGGATGTGAATGCTCCGCATTTTCTTTTTAAATGTTGAGTTGCCTAATTGAAATGCAGCTCGTATAGCACCCAGGCTTACTTCTGGATCACTAAGAAATTGGTCCGATTTGAAAATGTCAGGATCTGGTTAGCAATTCAAATGACCACAGTGGTAATTACAGCTTTTCATGTTCCAGCATGTTGCACTGCATCAAAACTGACACAAATGCCTGGTTTTATAATATCACAGCATGGAAATAAATGTCCAAAACGATATGAAAATGTACTAGTAAGAGATTAATAACTGTTCTTCTAGGAAGAAAGATGGCTCTTTTCAACCAGTATATTTAAAAAAAACCCTTCTCTGATAGCATCTCTCCTTGAGGGAAACTGAATTATATTATCACTCATAAGCTATAATCATTTCTGTCAGCACCAGTCAGAATATTGGAAGGAAAAGAGGAGGAGAAACACGGAAGCGGTTGGGGGAAAAATAGTGCAATCTTATAAATAAGTCCAGAGAGATACTACTTAAAGGTTCCCCTCCAGCATTTTGTTCTCTCTCCCACCCAGCAGACTAGAGCATATTTCAAGTGTTTTATTTTGATCATAAAGTGGAGGAACTATTCGGATAGGGAGCAATGCATCACAAGTGATGTGCCCAGCTCTACAATCTTTGGTACCAATGTGTCATTTTGAAATGTGGGCCTAAAGCAATATGCGCAAGGGAAACTTCTTTTCTTTTTCAGGGAAGCAAGAGGAAGAAAGGTCTTTTGAAGTCTAATCTGCCCCCAGAAGTCTATTTATGAAATAAAATAAAGTAAGCAATGTCTTTAGTAGTTCTCTTGTGCAGCAGCCAAACCACCTGCCAGAGTCACTCAGCTGCCTTCTAGCTATAGAATGGTTCAAACAGAGATCAACACTTGGTATTTTCGCCTTTTGCACGAAGTATGTGAGGTGGAGATACCAGTCAGCACATCCCACGAGCAGCTTCAGTCCTATTTTGTCATCTGATGGATCACACAACACACCCTCTAATCATATACATGACTGAGAGCGTAATGAATAGACTGGCGCAACATCCTCACAGGGCGACTTGAGCATCAGAGGAAGGCCCATGCTTTCTCTGCAATCTCGTATTTCCTTTCCACCTGCCTAAGATGTTCAGTGTCTGTGGGTTTATCCACGAAGTTAAGATGGAGAGATGTTGTGTTGGACAACACCATCCCTCTTCCCCACAACAGCATTGCTGTTTCATGGGGTTTGTTTGTTCTTAGCGATATCTACAACTTGCCCTATAATTCAGCAAATAACAGGGAGTGCTGCTGGAGATGCAGGTCCCTCAGCATGTTACCGCATCATAACCTGCTACTGATGCCAAAAGGAACAGTGTTACATTATCCATGCCTCTGGTCTCTCTTTGCCACTCCACCCTCCGACACCAAGATAGATGTTCTTGAAACCACGCTGGGAAGAGGATCAGAGAGCTGACCAAGAGGTGACCACCCTGATCAGATGAACCAGGAGGGAAGAGCAGGGAAGACTGCTGGTTTGATCCACTTTGTCCTGTGGCTCACAGGGGCATAACATAGCTTGCCCAGGGAAAAGACAAAGTGGTCAGAAGCAGAATGTCTCCTCTCATAACGGTGCTAGCTTGGGCCAGAGCAAAATGTAACAAAAGTGAAGCAGACAAACCAAGAGCCAGCTACTAGTCTTAGGAGGTATGATGGCCACTTAGAAAAAATACTCAAAACACGTAAGTTTTGCCTTGCAGAGGGAAAAACACTCTGCAGGAAATAGTCACATGCTCAATACCATGAGACACAAATTCATGCACTGATGTGCTAGCAGCCACGATAAGCATAGAAAAAACCCTAAAGGAAAGTGAATCCATATGAGGCCCTTTAAGCATTGGATTCAGCATTAGAGAAATGTCCTCATCTCTGCCATTGTCTTTTGTACATCCTGCCTCAATTTCCCCAACTCTCAAACAACAGTATGTATATTTTTCTGCCTTAATGATGTAGTTTAAGAGAAACAAGTGCCAAGTCTTCTCTTGCAACAGAAGACCAAAGTACTTCTGTTGATCATTCGTGAAGCATAGCTGACACCGAATCAAACAGTAGTAATAAAATTTCATTAAGTTTGCCAATATACAGGAAAATCACAGCTACAGAGGCCCCTGCCACGTCACTTCCACTGGGAAAACATGCCAAGAGCTTGAATCCTTAGGTGATCAGACAGTAGACATGATTTTAAGACACTGTCAAGTGACCAACACACAGCAATCTACCAGCCTTCCTATGCTTGGCTACTGAGTTAATCCTATAACAGTTCACTTCCCTGTCTCAAGTACAAGCCAAGTCTTCGAGGAATGTGAATTCCACTAAGGAGTTCAAGATTGTATCCTTACAGAAATATGGCTTTTGCTATTGGATGGGCAATAACCATAAAAACCCTTTCCTTAATTAAAGCAATGCAGCTTAAGAAAGATTTTGCAGGAACTAGCACTTCGTCTAGCTCATTATCTGGTGAAATTTATTAAGCACATCTTTAAACATGTGTGCATATTTTACCTCTATTTTCTGTAAAATATCACATGGGCATGAGGTGCAAACAATACACTGATGCACACCAGTGACTGATCAAAACTTCCAAACCATCACTGTGTGGTTTGACTGGACTAGTGACCGGACTTCAGAGAGCTCTAAAGACATTAAGAAATGAAAGGTATTTGCATGCTGGGGAGAGACTGCAGTGCATTGTAAGCAAGCCCAGATGCCAAAGACTTCCCTCAGCTTCAATTCCTCTGTCACTAGACGCTACGTAAACTCAGCTAGCATCTTTGTTCCCCAAACGTCTTTACTGAAAGTGCCACATCTTACAATATTTTCAATCCAACTTCTATGTCACTGAAAAAATAACCAAATTCAAACCTCCCATTTACATTTAATGCGAACATTACAAGAAATAAGAAACAACGCATACTGAAAGCATTCAGGACTAAAGTGCCATACAAAGCATGAATCAACTGAGAGCAGCAGGAGAAACTGGCTGCCTACCTTATTTGTCCCCAGCTAAAGAGGTGTTAATACTCACTATCACCCCAAGAATATTTTCCAACATTTTCAGAAGGGAGGTAAATTTTGCAGAAAACTGACTGTTGACTTTACAGCTCGTTCCAGACTTGGGAGGAAGAGAACTACAGCCAAGACTGCAAACTAAAGCTCCAGCCTAGCAAGGTACAGCATTATTGCTATGGCTCAGCCAATCCTTTCATACCATCTCAGCAAGAAAATAATGTTGTACTATGGCATGACACCAACCACCATGAAAACTTAACCTTCTCTGTTGCTTAAAAAAATTAATCAAAAATATACTAACTAGTGAGTACACAGGGGAATTAATGAATCACTATTCCACCACAGTCAACTCCCCCCCTCCCCAACTTTAATCTAGGTGGTAAAAAAAAAAATTAAAAAAAAAAAAAAAATCACATCTTACTCTACAAACAGGTTTCTTCTGTCCAAAAAATTCAAGGCTTTATTCTACAGCTAGGGTATCATAACATATTGATTGATTGAGCACAAAACCAAGGAACTCTGGTGAACCAATGGGACTATGCAGGAGGAGGCATGCTTATCTGGCTCAAGATTATTTGGAGCATTTCTTGTCTTTAGAGCATGGGAAGTAAACAAAAAACAATTGCAGGGTCATCTGGAATCCATTTCTTTTGGGAACATTTTGATGAAGAAAGGAACTCATAAATTCTTACTCACACAATGAACCAGTGCACAGAAGGTTACAACAAATTACAAGATATCTACATGCTCTCTAATTATTCTTCTTCCACCTTTATTTTTAGATGTAGAAGTAAAAATATTTGCAAATATTTTTTTAAAACTGAAATTGAAGTATTAAAAAGTAGACATTCTCCACCAAGTCAACTTCTTTTTTTTTAAATTTTCACAGTAATTTTCATTTATTTGTTTCTGTTATAATATTTAAACTGTCACAATCAGAATCATCAAATTATTCCTCCCAATTTCAGTTCTTGAAAAGAGTAAGCAGAATATACTGCTCAAGAATCTGGGAAGGCTGGTTGCAGATCAATGCCTCATATCTTGGCACTTTCTAACACTCCTGCTTGGGAAAGGAGACTGAATAGGATAGAGGCAGAAAAACCCAAGCAACAGAAACACATCTGAGAACACAATTTTCAAATGTATCTCTTTGCATCAGTATTGTGATACGAATGCCTCACAAAGATGTTCAAGCAGGCATGAGAGAAACAGGAGCCCAAATTTATAAAGGGGAGGTGACCTGGTCATGACCAGTCTTGTTCTGATCCCTCTTCCTCCTGTTTTAGGCCCATCTAGGTACACTAAACTCAGTGAACTGCTAAAGCTTTAAATAAAGGGCACTACTTCTATACAGACAAAATTCTCTTCAAGCCTTCCCTATTAAGAAAAAACCTTGTCCCAAACCCTAACAGTGAACCAGCAAAATAACTACAGAGTTAGCAACGGATCCTTTCAGCTTTGTATGAACCTGAACATACGCAGTACTATGTAATATTGTCTTTTAGACCAACAAATATGATATTACACATTTAAGTACGAAAAAAGAAACACATCACTAATATGAGAAATTCTCTTTCTTTTGCAAAGTGCCAAAATCTGCGCTCCTTCACTCAAGCAAACTGCCACACTCAGTACAGGACCTCAAAGCTGACAGCTGTGTGCAGCAGGTGACCCTAGTACTCCCATTCTCATCTGTAAGAATATACTCAGATGGCTATCACCATCATTTTGTCATCAGAACAGAAAAATTAAAAAAAAAAATTATAATCAGAAATAAAAATAAAGTATCTCCTTAAAAGAAGTTAGTCTTGTGTAAGACATAAAAACCAAGTGAGAAATTCTGAGGCTTAAACTATAAACCTCTGGAGCACAGACTTTTTTATGCTGAGATCTGTGTGGAAAAGGGCCCACCACATGACACAGGCTCCTAGGTGTGAGTTACAAACAACAATAGTAGTAGTAATTAAAAATAAGGCAAATAGGCAGATTGGATTCCCAGTTGATAAATGCAGTCGAACAATTTACAATGAACACATTTGAAGTCAACTTCAAGCAATATGCTAACAAGAATTATGTGCATCTGTTTCATGCTCCCTGAGAATAATGCCATCAAAACTAAATTCAAATCTTTCAAAGCTACAGAGAGCCTGTGAGTGTTTTTGACTAATTAAAATGAACCACATTACTGAGGTCAGAAGTTTACCCCTTTGGACATTAGCAAGTTCTGGCTAAGGTCACATATCAAGCAAAATAATAAATGTCTGTGTTCAAAAAGCATGAACAATACATTTATTTAATTAACATTACTGGATTGAGGGAGATTTATGGAGTCATTTGAATTTTGGAAGACCCACAATAGCACTCTTCAGTCATAATACTACAGAGACATAACAATATGCAACAAAACTGAAAAAACCAGGTCAACACTAGAACCTTAGCTGAATTATTAATAGAGCTAAAATAGCGTTTGATACAAAAACAACCTATTTTTACTGAAGAGTTTCAATTAGGTTTCATTTTATCTAAAAGTCAAATAAACGGGGGGGGGGAGAGTAGACTTAACTCTGGTTTGAATACATATTACTGACGCTGTTGCATCTTCCAAGTTCCTTACTTAAATTACAGATATTCTTTTCCTAGGTCAAATGTAAAAGGGGAGCGGACAATCAGAACTGGTATCTAAACAGAAAGTTCAAAGTACTATAACAATTTACAAGTTTTTCCAGTCTTCATTTTTCCATAATGTAATATAAAATGGGAAAAATAAGATCGTGATACAGAAAATAAAGATTAGGATTCTCAGACTGCACTATGCAGAAAACCAGATTAGCAAAGTGATAATGGATTAAAATTCTGTATCTACCACCAGGAGGTGCTGGGAAAGTTTAGCCAGGGTGTGCAATCCTCATCAATTGTCCCTGCACCAGCAGCTCCACTTCTGAGTGCAGTCAGTTCCCTATTGGGAGGGGCCTCTGGGTATCATGCAATATAAATAAATGTTTAGGTAAGAAACTGACAGTTTTAAAGACCATTATTTCCTTTGCAAAGTGTGGAAATCCATGCTAAAGCATTCCCTGTGGGATCTGTTCCTGTCTGAACACAGATTTACTCACTGTGTTCCAACTGTCCCACATGACTGCAGGCAATTTATTATTTTTTTAGTATATTGGCACTAACAAACTCTGAAACCTACTAGATGAAAATAATCTCCTCATGTCACAAAATAAAAACCCCTCATTTTACCAGACACCGATCTGATTATTCTATGAATAAAGCTAATCAGTGTAATTACACAGTTTAAAAGTGCACCCTGTAGACCCACAGATCACCACAGACAATACTTCTCTAGGTGCCAGCTATGTTTCAGATTTGCTAATCTAGAGTTTTCTGTAAAGTTCTTTACAAAAAATACATTGGTTTCCAATTATTCTTTTAAATTCAATTATAGAAAAAGAATTGGAAGAAGCTTCCTACCATTTGCTTTCCAATCAGAACATTTTGTCAAAAGCTTACAAGTTTGAAGATGAAGCACAACAATTTCATGTACTGTGGTGCTACGTCAGCAAAGAGCTGGATTTAGAAATCCAGAGCCCCACTCAATTGCTCTGAGAAAGCCAATCAGCAGATTACTAGACTACTACAACATCGACATTATCTCCACCATGTAATATTTTAGCATTAATATGTAAGGCTGCCACAGGATGCTAACCACAGAAACATTGTTCAGGCTTAAAAAAAAAAAAAAACAAACCAACCCATGAGATACCCAGCAGTTTTATCTAATTAACCAGCAATGGATCAGGATGTACTACTGCCACTTCTATAGAGAGCATTTAAGAGAGAAAAACTGAAAGGCCAGTGGGACAGCCTTTTCTCTTTTAAGACCTGCGGCAGGCAAAATTTGATCTAAGACTTTCCAGAAATTCATTGACTCCGAGATGGAAATTCCAGCTTTACCTTTACCCAGTTAATCCAGCTCTGAGCTGAAGTATCAATGACATTCTCTTGCATACAGGTTTTTTTAGCAGCTCTGGGTTGAAAACCACTTTGACATTTCTGGCTTGGTATCCTGCCCTCAACAAATGCAGTTGATGCTCATGTATAGCCTCTTGGCTGCTTGCTGCCACAGCCGTCTGTCGGGATGGCATACTGCCTGCTTTACTAGGTGATGTGCCAGTTTTACAAGGGCAGAAATGCCAAGAATAGGTGGTTTTAAACGCAGAGCCAGCACATTAATTCACTGCCATCTTGTCTTCACGCCCCTCCTCCACCATCTCAATGGAGGCAAGAGTAGCCACACAAGAAGAGGCCAGGAGTCCATCCAGAGTCCTCTCTGGTTCCTGACACAGGTCATTATCACAGGCCTTGAAATGAAACAAGAGTATCAAGAGCTGAACGATTACAAAATAACCTGCTCATCAAAAGCCTGGAAACATTTCAGCTGAAAACATGCATATGGGCTTCTCTACAGAGAGTGCTATAAACCCTGGAGTGAACCCTCATTTAAAAATGAAAATGCCTTAATGCTGTTTAACATGTAAAGCAAATTAAAGCCACTCCAGCTCTGACACAGTGCCTATGTATATAGAGAGGTTGAACAGATCTAATTTAATACACAGTTGAAATCAATTTGAAACAACTTTTCGTGTTGTTTTCTGTGTCTTCTTATCTCCACAATGAAGACAAGCTTTAAACTGAACTATTTTACTGCCAGAATATGATTAACAGGAATGCAAATACAACTAGTTCATCTGTAGCTTCATTCCTGTGAAGAATCCTGAAGAATCAGCGCTAGTGCTTCATTTTCATGCCTGTCCCTGTAAGTCTTTCCACGTCTCACTCATCCTGACAGAAAACACCAAACAGAGAAACCGCCTGCAAGACTGAAGACTTCACTGTATCATGGGTAGGGAACCTTTTGACTGGGGAGGTCATGCAGCCCATGGTGAGGATAAGCACACACTCCCACAACTCTCCCAGCCCATGACAGAAGCCAGTTCCACTTGGTAACAAGGTAGATGAACTTTCACAGCATCACGAAGGACTGTAAATCACTTCCCACTCATGTTTAAGGAATCAGTGAGGAAAAGAACAGTGAAGAAGAGGTTGCAGACTGTAGGAATTGTAGTGAGAGGACTTGCCCTGCTGCCTAGTTTCATGCCACTGCCGTAGCTGAAGCAGTGACCATGTTATCCATTGCGCACCTGTTTAGCCTCAAAGCCATTTAACAGACAGGCTTTATATTGCTGGCACAGGCAGAGCACATATGAAGCACTAGCCTCAAGGCTACCGGCAACAACACAGGACACATCAAATCACACAACATTAAAAAGCAAAGTTGATGGAGTTCCAATACACACACAGGGTTCCTCTGAGGAGGTGAGATGCAGCCAGCACACATGAATACAACTGACCTTTTTCGGCAGAGAAGAGACTTTTGTAAATACATTTGATTTCCACAGTTATAATGGCACACAAAGGTGCCAATTTTGAAACACAGTTGAACACTTAAGTACAAAACAAATGCTTTCCAGCCCTGAATTAAGAGTTCTATCCTTTTTGGGCAAAGCCGGGCGGGGGGAGAAAATTAAAAACAATCACCAAACACCTCATCCTTATTCTGCTCAGACACCAAAAATGACTTGCCTTCTTCCTGCTTTTTTTATGACTTCATCTTTTTTTCCCCTCTCTCTCCAGATCTTTCCTCCACCCTTGCCACCCCACACTCTTGTCCAGCTCTCCAATAACCTAATGCCAGAATTCCCAGATATAGTCACCTACATTTGTCAAGTCAGCTACAGCAAGCTCCCACACAGACCTCTGTCTGCTGCACCAGAAAGAAATGCTGGTTTGAGCCCAACATGTCAGAAACAGTAGCTAGCATAAGGTCACTGACCTCCATGGAACTCTGAGGGGATTTACCCCAAGAACAGAAAAATGCTGATTTCCACCACCTGACCCCATCTTCTTCTGACAAGAGTAGTTGGCACTTCAAATCAAAGGATTTCATGTTAAATAACATCAGACTACTTAGCATTTGCATTATTAGGTGCATTAGCAAGCTATATGCACAAGGCAAGTTTCCTGTTCGTTGCATGCTATAGTTGCTGTTATCTATGGATGCGTTTCAGCTCCTTGCTACATACAGCTGAGCATTATTAACTGACACCACTCAAATGTTTCAATAGAAAGGCACTTCCTATCATAATTTATTTGTGAAAGGTACAAGAGCTGTGAAGAATGTCTTTATGTTTGTAGTTCTAATCATGAAAAATATTTAAAGTCTTGCCACAATTGCTTATGTTTTGGGGCAGCAAGCCAAGTGTATTAACTTACACCAGCCATTTTTAACACCCTTGCTTCCACAGCATCATCTAGACTCTCCCCTTCCTGCAGCCAGATGCAGGCCCTCCACAAGATCCCTTGCAAGTGTCAGAAAAAGGACTTACATGTGCCCTTACTAAGCAACTAAGACTCTTCTTGAGCACAGCAGGGGAAGGAGAGGTCCCCACAAGGCAGAGCAGTAACTCTCTTCATCTGCTTCTGACCAGAGAATTAGAGCAGACAGGAAACTCTCTGGAACTTTCCCAGCTAGCTGGATAGTGAACCAGGGCCATTAGCAGGTAGTTCAAAACCAGGCTTATCTAATGTGCAGCCAGTACTAAACTGTGCTCTTGAGCTCTAGGATAAGGAAAGCAAATCCTGGCTTCCTACTCCTGGCCTTCCTCTCAGCTCTGCTCCCAGTTCTTTGATAGGACAAGCAGAGCTGACCTTGATCCACCTCTGACAGGAAGTCAGCCATGGGATCTTCACTCACCTCTTAAAGAGGCGGCAAAAATCCAATGCATTCCTTCCAGTGCTGCCTGCTCAGGAAGAGGTCAGCCTGCTCTCCAGGCCAGGATATGTTTTTTATTCAGTGTATGTGTTGCTCAATTTGTGCAGTTTCCTGCAATATCTGTATTTATCTCCCATTATGAAAACTCGCTGCACATTAAGCTAAATTCCTTCCATTCTTGCTATTTCTACACTATAATTACATTACAGATTTCATAAGTTAAAGCTGTGAAAAGCAACAATCCGCTCTATTTGAATGGGAGCAGATTACACTTGCTCAAAATTCTATAGAATATGTTTATGTTTGCATGATTTACAAACTGCTGTGGGGAAAGAGGATTACTGTAACCACCATGTTTGTTTGGTTTTCAAAGTGCTTGTTTTTCCATCATGTAGCAGATAACATCTGTAGTCATCATGCATTTGTACACTGAGCCTCCAAGACAGATAATTACAGCAGAGGCAGACAAGATAAGGCTTGTTGGAGTATCTCAGCTGATGCATTCCCTTGCAAGCATAAGAGTCTCCAGTGCTACTGTTTATTGGTACCCTGCTCAACTTCTCAACTCCCAGAAATACAACATCCCACCACTTTCCTTTGACAGCTTCTAAGTTTTTAGAAAATTCCCCTCCCCACACGGTGCCCCCTCCCCCAAAATATTCAGTTATACCTTCCTTTTTTTATGCCCTTATGAGAGGGGAGCATCCCTCTTCTGGAAGCAATGGCAAAGTCCCAGGTCAGGTAGTGAGACAGCTATGTGTGCTCCCGAGTCCAAATTCCAGTTCCTTGCTTACTGAGGACTTCACAGTCTTCCTTTCACATGAGGGAGACGCCTTTCCCCATCACCTGGGTCACACCAATCTTTAGGTGACCCTCTTCTTTTATATCAAAGCTTCAGAAACCCGCCTAACATTCTCCCTTCATGGAGCCATGAGGGCTCCATGCCCTGTCCCAGAGCTTGGCCAGGTTGCTGCTTGAAGGCTCTCTCTGAAAAGGAAGTTACATGTGTGTAGTTTTTTCATCCTAAGATCTCAATTCACAGTAGCATAAGCCCTTGCAAAGCACCTGAAATCACATTACCCAAATTAAAGATTTAAATGAACATCAACAAAAAAGCCCACTGAGAACAACTTCTAGAATACCGGATCATTTCTAGACACTCATTTTCTCGTATGAAAGTCAGACATTCTGTCAAGCAATGTGCTTCAAAAGGGTTAGTATTGCACACACAAAAAATACAAGCAATTTTGACAAGCAGAGTTACCAGAACAAAGTCACACAGGTGCTGCAAAGGATGCAGAGCTGAGTTAATGCAGAGCTGCATGTCGCAGCCTGATTCGATAGCAACCAAAACTTAGAGTGCAGAAGATGCCTCCACACTATACAAATGCAGACATTAATCCAGGGTATCCATTAACCACAGAAGGGTGAAGGGAAAAGTCACTTAAAAGGACATATAAAGCCCCTCCGCTGAAAGGGTTTCATAAAGCAATTATTGAAGCATGAACTAAACCCACCAAGTATTAAGACAACAAGTAAGCCACTTTCAATTGAACACAAGCAATTGTTAAAAGCTCTGCAAAATAAGCATTGTGTGCAAGAAGCTTATTATTGTATCTAGATGGGTCTCTAAATATGACACCCAGCTAGACAATGGAACAACGGATTCCTGGTAGAAGCAGAAATGTGTGTTTCATTTGTCCAAAAGAAAAAAAAAAATAAAAAAATCAGAGAAAAACTAAAGAGTGAACAGCTCTGTTGCTGCAGACACCATGGCATAAGGCATTTTGCTGCAGATCTGTATTTTGAGAGACCAGAAAGGACCCCAAATACTGCACTGTAGTGGTATGTGGTAACACAGAGAGGGCAGCAGTTTCAACATTACCCTATGGAACACCTGGGGGTCCATGACTGCAACAAACTCATGCTAACAACAATATCTTTTCAGTCAGGTATGGGATTTCTGTCCCCTGTGTTTTTAAACATGTGTGTTCTTACTTGTACTCCACAGAAATCAGAAACAATGATTTGCAACTTCCTGGATATAACTAACAACATAAAATATAATAAAAATACAGTGAAATCTAAAAATTCCTGCTAGCATTAATGGGAGCAACCCAGGAGAAAGCTCCATTATTTAGCATGGTAACCTGCTACAGTTTCTACTTTTTATTCTGTTCGTGTCTTATACGATGATTTGGATTTTGCACTTTTTTCTCCAAGGAAATTCTTATTATGAAGGATGGAAAGCTAGTGAAAATAAAGATTAATGTATAACACACAGAGAAAATGTTCCTTCTAAGTAATATCTCCAAGGTCTACATTTTCACTTAGACACCTCATTCTTTCCTGTAGAGAACCTGAAAACTTTGACTAAATATATCCAACCCCACTGGATAAATTTGGGCTTGGAAATATCATTTCAGTAATCATAAAACCATTAATATATGAGAAGAACTGGTATTACTACAGTAATACTGTGCTGCCAGAAGTAATTGCACATTATTAGCATATAGCCCCTATAAGAAATGTCCACATTACTATACAAATTGCCTTTTTAAAAATAAAAATTAAGCTTATATTCCTCCTCCTAATAGCAACAGCACAGGTCCTTGGTGCATTTAAAAGGCAACTCAAATTTCCTGGAGTTTTAACTGATCTCAAGCTTGACCCAGCCACTGGGCAAGAAAGTAGAAATTTAGCAGCTATAATTACAAGTAACTTTGTCAAAAGAAAAGCATGTGCCTGGAAAAATATAGTATCTATTTTAAGAAACATCAGCTTTGAGAAGGGATTAGTCCAGCTATCCCCAATACTTCGTAACAGTCAAAAAGGCCACAACAGAGAGTAATTCATTGTCCTAACGTATCTCCCAAAAATGTAATCCCAAACTCATTTTGCATATAAAAATAGCAGCCCTGAAAAACACACCCATGAATGTATAGGATGAAAACTAGCTTGTTTTCCAAAGAGAAATTAAAGAAGATAGATGACCATTAGGATTTCAGGTAGGGTGAAAGTATAACAACTAAACCCACCTCTGAATATTACCAAAGGCAGCATATTTTCAATTCATAGCTAATATTTAAGCTATTTTGTGGGCAAAAGCAAATGATAAAATACCTATCTAGAATAAATTTACTCCCAGACCGAGGGCTGCTACATTCAAGATAGCTTCTGCTGGACGAAATCAGCTGTGAAAGTAAACATGTTAATTTTTATCACTTCCATATTCTCAACTCATTTCAAAACCACTTTTCTAAATCACCCAAATGTCAATCAGTGCAGAAATGAACAGGTCCTTCAGTCCAACTGACAGATAGCCAGCTCTGCCATAAAAATCAGAACTTTTTCTTCTTTCTGTAGCAGTCATCGTTTTCAAAATTAGTGTCCTGTGAGAAGGAAATGACATGTCTGGTTAACAGAACAAACTAAGGGGACGTGAGGTGGAAAAATCATTAACAACACTGTGCAAGATGAGATAGGGAGGAAAAGAACACTGGCTAGCTGGCTGTGGGGTTGCTTGCACTGTTACCTTGATGAAACAAAATGCCAAAAAAAGCCACAATGTTAAGGCAAAAAAAAAATAAAACAACTTCAGGTGCTAGCTTGCATTTTAAAACACACCTTATCTAAATCAGGGTGACAGTCAAGCTAGGAAAAAGTTTCAATTCTCTTATTCTTTCAGCTGAAACAATTCACAGATGTAGTCACAAATTTTTCCAGACTTTGGTCTAAAATTATATTATTTGGAAAATAATCAATCTATTCTGCCACTGCTATAGTTTCTTAGCTGTGCAAATATCCTTCCTAATATTACCTCCATTTAAAATACATCCCTCTAACTGTCTTTGTTCCCAAAATGAAGACCAAAAACTCATTAAGAATTCTGAATTAGTATGACAAGGATTAACACCTACATATGATTAAAATGAATTTGTTTATTCTGTGAGACAGGGCACCAATTTCTTGCACACATTGACTATCTACATTTAAAGGAAATGTTCTAATTTATATGACAGAACTAGAAAAACCTATCCAAGCAGAAATTACCAGCTGAGAATCTTGAACAAAATCCCTTACTGTTTCTGCTATGGCCACTCTCCAATTTCCCACCAGTTTAGTTTCTTGTTTTAACCAGTCCAGTTTCCAAATTTGGTTCTGGGTTCCACGCCCCCCCC
>NW_010544096.1:54955-80207 GCF_000687285.1 Phaethon lepturus | reverse complement strand
CCCCGCCATGTTTACCATAAGTAAACTTTATATGTATTACAGTTAAATGACAGCAGCCTCCTCAAATGACAGATCTCATTTATCATTAGAACTCAGGGATCCTTGTATCAATATAAACAGAATAAATCAGTAGCCTTTCCTACTCTAAAGAAGCTAAACAAAGCCATTCTTGGCTCAGAAAACAGAAGACCCCCATGAGGGCTACTGTAGATATTCAGGATGTTGTCAGGAATGGCCCCAAAAGTTACCAGATCTACAGGTTCCCAGGGGCCCCTTCGCTGGTTGTTCTGGGGAATCAAAGTCTGCCTCTCATCACAGGAAATGCTCAGTGAATCATCAGACACTGGTCCCATATGGCCATAACCTTTTCTGCACACATAGCCTCATTCTTTCTCTTCTTCATTTCTGCATCTCAGATTCTCCTCTTTCAAGGATGTTAAGCTCCTCCAAGTAGAACATGGTTTAGCTCTTTTAAAGCAAAGTGAGTTTTTCATACCTATGTACCTGAACAGATTCCTTAATTATCACGTACAGATAAAGGAAAGTCAAAATGCCAGAAGATATTCAGCATTTGCAACAAAAATTCTCATGCTGCATTCAGCCTATCCCATACTGGGGTACAGGCCAGCACATAAATGGCTTTAATGTCTTTTAGCTAGAATACAGCTATTGCAACAATCTTCAATCAAGTTTTGAGGGCTGCCATCCTCAGGCTGCAGAAATTGCAGAGGTAGATGAAGTAAAAAGGTAACAGCTTTTAATCCATGTGAACAAACACCAAACCCCATAATACCCACAGATCCTTCATACCTAGCATTTCACATAAAAACAGAAATTTAAATACAGAATAAGAACTTTGAACATTATAAAGGTGAGAAAAGTAATTCTTCATGGAACAAAAAATCAGTCCCTAACTCTAAGCCATTAGGGAAAGAAATTTATTTTATACCTTATGTTGTCAGGATAGCCACGCACTCTCTTTTGAGCACGCCCCAAGCTTGCTCTGGCCATTCTCTGAGCTATCTGGAAAGCATGTAATGATACTAGCCTAGCACTGAGCAAAATCTAATAGTCCTTGTCTTTGAGTGAGGCTTATCATCTCAGTTTCATTGTAAGCTAACTCAGTAAAACCGTTTCCAACTCAAGAGTTCATCCACCTATGGTTGGTCTAATCTCATCTGTCCCTAGACAGGATGAAAGGACGGAATTCCTGGACAGAATCCTTTGACAGGAGACAAACTCACTGCTGAGGTACATATTGGTGATGGACAAGAACCATCCCACCAGCTGTGTGTGCCTACAAGAGAACAATGTGGCAACAGAGACACCACCACCTCAGATTCAAAACATGCCACAGTGCTCTGCAGAAAACCTGGCAGTTCCTAGAAGACCTCAACATGAAACTCACTAGGAGGATATACAATGACTTCTTCCACAATGCAGATTTTGTAGGCCTAAGAAAAAAACAGTGGGGTTGGCAAACTTACTCCATTCAAATAGTGACAGTAGTCATTTTTGGCGTAACATCATTACTTAACTAACTGAAAGCACAAGCTTGCTAGATATAATTATTTCCTGAGCTATATGGAAACACCAAAGCAAAACTTCTTTCTCCTAACTGCAGTGAGCTGTTATTTATGCTCAGTTATTTATTTGCTCATTGGAATGAAAGCCCTGTTACTCAACCCCAGTTTCTAACAGTTACGCTCACAGTAAGCAACGGTTCCTATTGTCTTAACATCAGGATCAAAACAGAGAGTTCTAGTGCATACACACAAATGCAGGCAGACTATAAAGAAGCCACACTTAAAACTAGCACATGGTGGAGCATGGAAATAATAAATGACACATCAAAGACTGTTTCCCAGCTGTAAAAGATTCTCCTTTTTAATTCATCAGCTCATTCAACTGCCACATTACTTCGTTACAGTTCATATTCAATACAAAGTAATCACAAGTGTTTTACTGGACTAAATACAGAATAATTTGTAGCAATTTGATCAAGACGACAATAATAAAGGCCTTAATATCGCCTTTTCTGTTATTAGAAAGCACTTTTATGATAGAAACAAAGTTTCTTGACTTTCAGTAATTCACCATTTGGTCCCAGTGTACTTAAATGGAAAAAATCCTTAGAGGTTTCAAAAAGCCTAAAATAGTGAAACATCTGCTAAAATTTAGGTGCAGCTGTTTAGTGAAGAGGTCCAATGATAGAAAAGCCAGTATTTAAAGCTCCCTCTGCAATCAATAAAAATTCTATTTAAAATGTCATGGAACAGGGTAAAGTATTTGCCCAGGTTCAAAGTGATTTTTTGTTTTCTTTTGGTTTTTTTTTTTTAAAAGCACTGACATATTTTGGTCATCAAAACTTGGAGGGAATTCTTAATTTAGTGTCACACAGGTGTTTCAGCTGAAGTCCAACCAGGCCAAATTCCAACCAGGCCATAGCTTGCTGCTTTTCCAAAGCAGACTTGTTTCAGTTGTAAGAATAGCGATCCCCAAAGCAGTTTAGTTTTCGGTACAGGAGGCCTGCTCTACTTCCTGCTTGGTAACCACACTGCGGTCGTGAACAAAATGACTCTATGTTAAGCCTATTATCCGCTTTAGGCTCTTTTTAACAACTCTGTAACAGATTTGTGTGCAAAGCACCTTACATGGCATCACTACATTGTTTCCTTATTGGGGGAAAACCTGAATGATATTTAGGTAAAAGACTAACCCATATGACACTAGCATGATTTTGGGCCAGGGGAGTGTTAATGTGGACTATTATAATCCTTAGCCACAGCAAGGGGGGTGGTGTTCCTTTAAGGTGTTAATTTTTTAACTGAAATTGAAATGAAAGGGACAGACAAATTGCAGTTTTTCAGCAACAGCATTGATCACTAAACCTGTACCAGACAGGTAACATTCCAGCTGAAAAGAACATGGACTGTTAAAATGAGAAAGTTCTATTTGTTACTGTATGCCAGAGCAATCTGAGCATACCAAAACAAACAGTGAAAAGAAAATGTATGAGACTTAAACATGAAGCTTCCATCTGCCTGCCTAGTGCTATCTAGTACCCATGAACACAATGCATACGATAAACTACCTTATATAAACTGGTGAACACAGTTAATGGGTTGGTTTGACAAGGAAAAGGAAGAAGGTGAGATAGTACACCCTTCACCAGTTAGCCAAATCAACATGACTAGAGCGAAGTTATTAGAGACTGTCACATTTCAGACACCATAACCTCAATATATCTTGTAGAGTTTGTACAACTCCAAGCACTTCATCAACATAATTTAAATAATGACAATAATGCAGTAGTATTGTTTTCTAAGAACATGACAAAACTTGAGTAGTCCTTTATGTTTCTGCTGGAAGAGGGAACAGGAAGTATTAGAAATGTAATTCACAACCATGATGTTGGTACACAGAACCACAAGCTGCCCAAAAGATTTAGGTGGTTCTTGATTCATGATAACTTGGGTTTTGATATCCTGCTTGACAGCATCACATCAAAACTTCCCCCCTGCTGCCCCCCCTTCAAAAAGTGCTTTCAAGCCTCTCAGTTAGGAAACTAGATTTGTGTGCAACAAGACTATGAAGAGTCTACAGCAGTAACTAAAATAATACCTAACAAAGCAAACTGCAAGCTAGCTGTACAGAAACTCTTTCTGAGCTGACAGTGACTGCATGTTTTCTGATTACTGACCGAGCCATGGACAGAGCCTTTGTCTTCCATCTTCTTTTGATATGGGTTAGAAGTACTCTGTAATATTAAGAAATATTTACATTGCCTTCCTGTATTTTAGGAAAACATTGGCCTGAAGCGTTAAGTGCATTTTCGGAACAGGGATGTACTTTTTATTGATCCTTCTTAAGATATTTGTGCTTCCTATCAGATGGCCTCAAAGAAGCTGTTCAAGATTTAAGTGAAAGACCTAATTCAACTTTGAAACATGCTCCCTCCTGCACAAAAGACCCAAAACCAAGAACAAATCCCACACTCTGAGCTTTTATGGAACTTACTAGTGACCTCGTCAGAGCACAAGCAGTTCTTTTTGGAAGATTGTATTTTGATCAAAGATAAAATGTTTGTCAATGGTATATAGCTATCAATACCTTTTGCTTTACATAGTCACTTGAAATATAGACCTTCCTGGCCACTGTTGGGTATGGGGAAGAAAATTTTTCTCATTTCAAGAGCTATGTTTTCAGGCCAGGGACATTACAAAACTGAACTCCAGATAGCTCTTCCCCCAAAACACCCATTTCCCTTTTACTACAAAAGCTTCATGAGCAGCCAGCTTGCTTACATGAACAGAACAACTTCTGTATGAGGAACAACTTACTTACATGAGGACTTTTCTGGTGAGAAAGGAGGTAGCAGTGGGGGACAGGAGATTTGAAGTCATATGAAGTATAGAGTAAGTGCCAGATCCTGTGAATTCCACCATGTAAGAACTAGGGAGCATCAAGTAAAACTTCAGGGGAAGCACTAAACACAACAGAGAAATGGTAATGAACCACACACATGTAATTCACCTCCTGAAGTTCTTCCTGCAAGGCTCTGTGTTCTTGTAGTTCAAAAAAACAAGCAGATAAACTCACGTGGATCAGGAAGGCTCCAAGCCATAGACAGCTTATCAGAGATGATTCTGAGGAACGTCACTATGTCCTTGCCCTGTTCCTATACTCACCGCAGGTAGCAATCGCTGGCCTGCGCTGGAGACGGAGCACAAGCTCAAGGGATGTTTCATCTCTCCTAGTACGATACCACGTTATTGGTTCTCCTTCAGGGAAAACCAGTGGAAAATGCAGAGAGCTGGAGATATCCAGGATAAAATATGTATTTCTTTGCTGACTTTTCAGATTAACAGCAATGGACTAGGGCAACAATTTTATTTTTATTTTTTAATTAGTTGGGTCAAAAGAAAATGGCTTGTCACAGTTAGCCTCACTGCTGCACAATGCGTATCTGTGAGCGCAAACACTACCCAGAATATCCAAGTGACTTTTAAAAGACTTTTATGGATATTCCTCTCTCAAAGGATGCTGGACGAGATCAATGGACGCCAACTGAGATCATTATGTATGACTTACCTTGCCCATTTCCTTCCCTTTCTGCCTTCGAGGCTCTTTTAGTGCACTGAATGTCTTTCTGGGGAATTTCATTTAATATCTTGGCAGCATACTCAATTCCTCCTGTCAGATCCTTGAGGCACTCCTATAAATAAAGGGCAGAATGCTTTATTACTAGAGTCAGCAAAAGAATTGTGCACAGTGATGTCCTTACTCATACCACAATGTTATTAAAATGTGCATACTGTTTCTGTGGTTCAGAGGCAAGGGGAGCCAAGCAACTGTTAACATAATGGCTTCAGTTTCCTCTTCTCCTAGATATACATGCAACACTTTGTATTTTGAATTCTGCTCCATGTGAGCTGCCATCTCTGCATCCTCTACTTCTGTTCACTCACACAGGCCCACATCTCACTGCTCTTGCATGAACGCATACTCCATTTGTGTTTAATACTGGTATGTAATTAGTATCACTTGCAAACTGTGTACTTCAAGTTTTAGCAAATGGCAGCCTACGAGGACAGACAGGGCTATTTTAAAGGTTAGGGCTCAGGACTCCTAATCAACCTTTGGATTTCCAGCTGCTTCTAGCACACAAGAGACCTGGAAGAAAGTCACACAGGGTCTTCATTCCACATCCACCAATACTTCTATAGCCTGTTGCTGCAAAACAGTGGTCTCAAAACTTTGATCCAAGTAAAACAGGAAGCAGGTCATTGCTAAATGTACTAATTTAAAACTAACCTACTTGAAAAAAACTTCAAAGTGCTTGCTAGTGTTACAGAACAATTTATTCAGGGATAACTTACAAACACACATTGCAGCCAGACTCGTGGTTTTATCATAATGCTCATCCTATTTGTGTGCATTACACCCATGGGCTTATATGATAAGGAAGAATTTCAGTATTTACTTTTTAAAAATAAGATATTGCTAACATGAGGAAAGCACTAAAATAGGACCAAAACATACCATTTCACTATTCAGGAAATGTAGTCCTACAAATAGTATCAATAAAACTTAACCATTTTTGAAGCAGGCAAAGTTGGTTAATGTACTTCCAGCGTGACTCTCCCCAAGCATTAACAGTACTTTCATTTTCCCTTTTTAAATGATTAAATAGTGTTTATTAAAAACTTAAAACTTGATGTTGTCTGATAACAGAACTGCAAGAAAACTAAGTCCAGGAAGTATTAGCAGCATCTAACTCAGGTGCAGGAGTTTCAAGGCAAACACATTTACCCTATTCACCTTTCTAAGCAGACAGTATATGTTCATCTACTGGGGGCGGGGGGAGGAGTTAGAAGCAAGCATATCCTCAACACTCTGAGGAGGAGCATTACATTAAAAAATTATTTTCAACGCAGTTTATATTTACTTAAGGCTTATAAAACTTTAGCAAAACATCATGTCTTGACAGTGACACGATGGAGCAAACTCTCCATGTCAATCATTAGCAGCCTCTAGTGGGAGAGATGGAAGGAAAGCAGACTTGCTCAACTCAAATGAGATTTTATGAAGTTAATCCTTGCTACAGGGGAATGCGCCGACTGTCAAATTCAGTTCATTTTATGACAGAGCTACCATACATTTCACCCAAAGTGCAGCCTTCTAGAATGGGCAGAAATTCCACTAGGCCACCTCCTTATGGAAAATGCCAACAAAGGAATGAACTATCACTGTATAAGTGAAGACAGCCTGTACACACCTCTCCTTTTCTCTCCCATTCCAGTGTCTGTTGCAAGTAAACTGCACACGCTAAGACAGTTACTCTTATCCTTACTCCTGTCCTCTTAGCCTCACCTCCTCACCAAAAATGTTAAACTGATCCTACAACAGAATTTTATGGGATTAAAAATAAGATTCAACTGGCAGTAAGTCCATCATCACTAACTAGAACACCTACATTTCTGGATGTGGACTTAGGGAAGATGCATTTAATTAACTGATGGGCTCATTTCTTGGCATGTGAGCGGGGCTGTATATGAAAGCTTGCAACTGCTGTTCTGCAGCCACTGCCTGTTCAGCTTCTGCTCATAGTGGCTCTTAACCATGGAGCAGGGGGAGATGTTATAAATGTTATGGCTATGATGCCTGCTGGCACAGGGCATGGGGTGGGAGGGGGAAAAAAAAAAAAAAAAAAAAAAGCATTGCAAAAGATGGACCTTCCAGAAGTCCTACAAAACATCTTTGTTAAGAGCTACCTGCATTACTGTAGCAGGACTTCTACTTAAAAGGAAAATGAATGATCTATTCTCCATTTACACCTGGTGGTTTTCTGAATTTTAGTATAGTTGCTCCTTAGGCTGAGGTGACTCAGTTCCACATACCTTGCATACAACAAGGCCATGAAAGACAGCATATTAGTATATTAGTATGACTTTCACTTTGGTCCACCTCTAGCAATACAGCTACCAGTCATCTCCTACTGCAAATCTTAAAAAAAAAAAATTTAAAAAATCAAATGTATTTCTCAAATCCAATGTTAAAATAGACTTCCTCTCTTATTAAAACGTTCATGTAAGGAAGAACAAAGGTGTCAAATAGTGAAAATATTGCTGGTCTAGGGTCTTAGCTGATGCAGATCAGTATGACTCCACTAGGCCTTATTCACTGTAACTCATTCTGTTCAGACCAGTCATTGCCTTTCTCAGTATACATGACAACATTCAAATCCTGAATTTTTAATTGCAGGTTTCCATGAGGACTTCAGTTTTAACAGAACTTCATTAAAGTGCAGTAATACAGTTCAAGTAGGCTTCACTTACACACAAGAGCAGTTTTTGTCACACAGAACCATGGGGAACACTAACAGTAGTAAGCACTGTGACCAGTAATATGATTCCATCCATACTAATGCCAGAATCAAAAGAATTTGTAATTATTGCAGTAATACAAATAGCAGCTGCCATCCATTAACACAAATCAAAATGTGGGAAAATAAAAAGCACCATTACACATGGTTTCTCATTATTACAAGCCACGCAGTAAACCTGCATAAAGTGACATCATTATTTGAACTGCATCCAGATTAATTTCATGTCTCTCATGTAGCTCTATGGCAAAAAAAAAAGGTATGAACTGTATACTTCAGAGCAAAAAGAAAGATCTTTTCACTGGACATCTGTTGATGGCACACGGAAACTCTGATTTCCATTTATCTTGATAATAGCTACAGAAAGTACATCTAAGGTCTCAAGAAAGAGAAGTTTGCAAAATTACTTCTTTAAATTTGTCTGAAAAGCCAAAAAATAACATAGATGCATCAAAATGAATTATGCATCAAAAACAATTCAAAGATTCATTTAACAACTGACAAATGCAAATATTCAACATGAAAAAAGATGTTTGTGCAGTTCTAATATATATTTTTTTTCAATTCATATATATATATATGGTTTCATAGTCAACAATTAAACCAGCAGCATGGGGTGGGCTGCCCTTCAGACACATTAAGTAAAAAAGAAAACCCTTTAAAATCATATGCATGTATTTTAAACACAAGCATGCAATAATATTCCTCAGTGCCTTTGGAACAGGTATCAATGTCAAACTCGGGACTGGAATGTCATCACTGCTGGCAGGGCACTACTGCGAGGACACTCATGTATGCAGTGGTCCCACTGACACCATCAGGTGTTGTTTATGCATGATCCAAGCCTCGATGTCAAGGCAAAACAGAAGGAGCCAGCAGGGAATATACCACAGAAGAAAAGTGGCAAAAAGAGAAGGATTAGCTACATAGATACCAATAAAAATTAAAACATTTTTTCCCTTCTCTTTCAAAGGGGAAGTTAAACACAAAACTAGATTCTACTGTAAATGGGAATGATCCTGATATAATACAGTTGACATTTAGGCCTTGAAAACAGTTAAGAGGAACTTAAAGCTAGACACACTTTCGTACAATATTCCTATTTAGAATCTGAAGAAAAGAAGCAAAAAGAAAAATCTTAACCCCTATGTTTAAACCAAATTTTGCTATATTTGGCTAAAACATGGGCCCTAGGGAAAGCCAACAGAAAAATATCCATGTACTACCCACTTTTTAATATGAGCTGACCTGCATGTTACTTTTACTTTCAAAATCTACATCCACTTTTGATTTGAACCACAGAAGAGCTTTAAGGAGAAAAGTAACTCCTTAAAAAAGACTAGACATCTCTGGAAGTTCTCAGAAAGGGTTCGAGTACTTTCCCAGAGGGTTATTCTTTCACTGCACAAAGCAGCTAAGCCTGCAGTGCTGAAACACTCTCTGCTTTTTGGACCAAATGCATCAATGTGCAAAGCAGATCCGCTGCTGGGGAATCAAACCGCATTTCAGAGATCTGGATTCTGACTTCTTAGTTTCCCTAGACTTGCTCTCCCAAGGGAGCTACCATAAATTACTTGATTTCTCCTGGACTTAGCTTCCCATATGCAGACAACAAACACCCTTCTGTGCTTCCCCTCTGTACCTGTGGATTTGGGTTTCAGAGTGTGCAGATTTTAAAACTACATTTGTGCAGCACTCTAGGATCCTGATCTTGTTTGATTCCCATTAATAGATGCTAATAACAAAGTCTATAAGACACCCTGCCAGTTAAAAGAACACTGTGTTAGACACACATCTGGGTTTACACCTGCTACAGCACCAGCGCTGTTTAGATCCAGATGCAAAACCACAGAGCTTGGGGTGGTGAGAAATAGCATACTATAGCTACAACAACAGATCATACTGCAGGCACAGCTTTCCTCTCCTCTGAATTTGCGGATACGGAATAAGGAAGCAGAGTGCTAGACCTTTACGAAAGGGTTACAAAATTATTTAGTCATAAAAGTTGTTCTATTAGATTACCCCAAACAATAAATATACATTCACTGATCTACTGGAGTACACCACATCAAATTTCCGTGAAGATTCAAGTCACAAGATTGCTGTAAACATCCTTCACTCTTAGGTAAAACACGTACATTAACTTGACTAATTTCCTCTTACCAAAATCACATTAACCTGCCATAATTATGAGATATACATCGACAAACATGAGAGACAAAACTAGCCTCAGTGCAGGGCGCACATTCATTGGAATCAAACTAGATAAAGTACTATCAGCCATTAAAACTGGCCAGAGAACAACTGGTTGAATTATTTGCACAAAACCAGTGCCATCTTGGGACACTTTCAGCTCCCCCTTTCTTAAAATTCACAAGAGTCCTCATTAATGAGATGAAGGTGCATTAAATGAAGTCAGAAATTAGAGCTAATTTTAAATATGCACTGGTTTAACAGAACCTTGTAATCTGCTCAGGTGCATTACACTTGTGATTTCCTTAACGTTTCTTTAATGATTTTGGAAGGTAATTCTCTGTTGCATTGCAAACCAGTTTTATTCAGACACATTCAAATTTTCCCACAGTGGAGTAAGCAAGTTATCAAGAGAACTAATTAGCTTGACCTTCTGTTTGCCCAGTAATGAGAAATGCATCAAATAGGTCTCTCTCTTCATGTCTGAGTCTGTCAATTAAAGCTCAGGCTTTCTATTCATTGCATTGTCCTCAGGAATACTTACCAGAAGCACAGCCAATATTAGCAATGCCCTATCCACTCACCTCTTCACACTATCAGGTAATAGCTTTGAATTTTTTTTTGGAGGGGAGGGGATGATGGAGGAAAACACCAGCCATAAATGAAACTTCCTTTGCAGAAGCCAGATAAAATCCTTTTAAATTCAGAGTTTCTTAGGCAAATTAAAAGCTACAGACTCAGACACTAATGGACCCTACCAGCAAGAACCACTCTCAAAAGACTGAGCATATCCTGATTTGTTAGGAAACTCAGGAATTGCTACATTTAAATAAACTAAATGTCTTGACTTCTCTAATAGCACATTTCTGCACATATAAGCTCATACATTCAACCTCCTTTTACAAATAAAGCAAGTCAGCAGATAAACCATCAGACCATCACAATCAAAGGCAAAGACTAACAGGACTAACAGGAACAAGGACCCCGATGTAAATTACCTCTCACGTTACTCAGACGAGTTCGTAACAGTCAAGGTTACAGGGGAACGACAGGGGAATGAATTGAGGAAAGCTATTTTGGAGAGGAAATAAGGTGTTGTCTGCCTTTTTTCTACTTAAAATAACCCAAAAGTCACATACATGAAATTCCAGTAATTTTTGCATGACCTGTATATGATCACAGAAAATTAATTTTAAGACCTAACATACGGCCTTAGCCTTCCATTCCACTGCCTCAGAGCCACACATTCATGACATCTTCCAACATACTTTCACAACCCAAAAAGCCTTGTAATACAACAGACCTTGACAGTTCCTCTGCTTAAGGAAAATTCTAGGTCTGCTGATTCAAAATTCTCTACCCATTGCCTACTGCGTATGTAAAGCACTCCAGTTTTGCAGCCCTGATTACTCTCTTCGTAAGTGTGCAACTGAACTCCAGAGAAGCCAAGGACCAGCTCTCCAAAGGCTCTTGTTCCTTGAAATGAAGAGCACTGCAGATACCTAACCCTTTCCACCAGTGCTATCCATCACTGTGAATAGGGTCCTTAAGCTTTCTTCCATGGAGAAAGTCAGCACATCCAAATGGCATTCACAGCAACCCTCATGCTGAGCTAAATGCCACCTAAATCGCCTTTCAGAAGGAGGTTTACCTTGCTTCTCCTGCAGGAGTCCATCGTCCTCTTTTAGTGTTCATACACCTGACAACATCGTTGCGAGTTGTGCATTTGAAGATCTTTCTACTGAAAACCAGTCAGCTGTCATTTCCGTCCGAAACATGGCTGACATGGGATATAGTGGCATTCCTCTCACTCAATGGCCTAATGATCAGAGCACGTGGCCAAGACATAAGAAGTCTAATTTCTGTTTCCTCTTCTGCTTGAAGGCAGTTCAAACCCGCACCTTTCACTGCCCTACCAGCCAGGACATCTCAGAGCCTGGGAACTCAGTCAGCTCGGGGCAGAAGATGATGTAGATTTGAGGGGGATGCAGGTAGGTGGAGGAAATGAATTTTCAGTCTTCCATATGCAGGAGACTGCCCTAAATGCTAAGCCACACACAAAAGAATATCACAATCTTTCCACTCCTCATTTTTCTTTGCTATTGAGCTGATTTTTGACTGATGTTCTGGTATGCATTAATATGTTTAAAACATAACCCACATGATGTCTCTTGGAAATAGAAAGGCTGCAAGCAGCTTAGTGGAGAACTCACGAGGCAGAGAAGAAAGGCACTGTGCTATTCTCAAGAGAATCCAGAACACATGCCCAAGTGGGGCCTTGTGGAAACTCCCTGACGACAACAGATGCCTGCAGGCTAACAGAGTGGATGCTAACGACTGTGCTTCCAGGCTTAGATACTGGAATTCTGCCAACATCCCAGTATCAGCACCTTAAAGCTTTTGGGAACTGCCTCTCAAGTGATTCCTAACAGATCTAGGAGACAAAAACCCAACGTTCTGAGTCCCAATCTCAATTCTATTCTACTTGACAGAACCAGACCACTTTCAGAAATCTGCACCCACATCACTTCCTGAAAGAAACAAGGTTGATCATAAATCGCTTCAGTTTCCAGCAGCTTTTGGCAGAAGTCAGTCTTAGATGATCAGATGTTATTTGCTGTGCAGTATGAATACACCAAACTTTGGACAGTAGTATCAGGCATCAGGATTCAACTGATGTTCAACCAGGTGAATTAGTAGCAATGTCTTGTGGGTAGAGCACTGCCTGCGAACTGAATCTCTTTCCTAATTCTGCCTTAGAACATGCTTTTAAAGCTCAGGGAGGCCATCAGCTCCTCTTTATTGGACCATTTCTCCAGTTGATAAATGGAAATAAACATAATCTCTGTTATAGCATGCTTTGAGAACTACATAACAGTAAGATTATATGTTAGTACTAATAGGTAACCAGCACCTCACAGTAGGTGACACTTCTTCAAAGCATTGGCAAAGAACCACTGCACTTCAATTTAAAACAAAACAAAACAAAACAAAACAAAAACAGATATTTAGCAAAGAGAGTAGCTGCCAGACAGGCATCACCCAAGAGCTGATGCTGACTGTTCAGGGTCCACAGCAGAACATACTACAAAGTCAGAAGCAACCCTGAGTCCTTAAACTTTTCTTTTTTTCTTTTTTTTGCTCATGTCAAAATATAAAATCCAGAAGTCCTTTAACTTACAAAAGGAAAACATCACTAGATGGGGAAATCCCAACACAGAAGAATGTTCTAGTTTTATAATTTGAAGGTAATATCTTAGAGAAACATATCACAAGGGCACCTGTCAACATGAAGCAGCCTTCTCCCTCATAGACATTATCCACATCATCTAATGAGAACAGACAACCAGGACAGCTAGGTCAGCATGCTGGTAGCTGACTTGTTTGACACATTAACTTGCATAGTGCCACGTGAATGCAGTTGCCTGAGAAAGACAAAACAGAAGTGTTCCTTTCATAGTACTCACCCACTTTAAACTAGAAACTACTTGGCAGTATTTATATGATGTGGGAAGGAAACAAAATACAAACTGGAAACAACTTTAAGATTATAGTACCCATAACGTTAGCTGCATAATCGAATGGCAAAACTAACTCATTTATTACATCAGTATTTCTTTCTTAGTGCCATAAATTAAGTATATTTTTTGGCAGTTCTCCCTTGCCAGGAACAGTTCTTTTATTCATGAACCCGCTTATTTTAAGGGCTGAATCTTTAGAGCCCATTAGAAAAACATCATCAACACATTTTGGTTTTTTAATGCAAGGAAAGAAATGTTAAGCAAGTTGCCGGTCACATTTTTCAAAATAAATCTGTTCTTCTCTCCCATAGTTATATACCAGTACATAAAACATTGATTTCAGCAGAGTTACTTCTGATTTACATGGCTATTGAAGCAGAGTCACAAACCCCTAGCATACGTAAAGATATTTCTGTAGTGTCTCCTTACGTTGCTGAGTCGGCACACATCTAACCTAGGACAGCAGAGGAATTTAAAGTGCTATTATGCTGCAAAGGGAAAATGTGCCTTGCTTCCCAGGCTAAGAATTATTATTCATTGCCACAGTGTCCTGAAAGCGAGATCCTATGTGCTAGTTGCTGTATATAACTCAAGAGAGAGCATTTTCTGAATATTTACCATTTAAACAGATAAAAGCAAAACTAGAGCTAGGAAGCTGAGAGAGAAACCTCCAGCGGGGCTTTCTCAAGGTCTCCCAGGGTGCCTGTGACAGGCATAAGTGCAGCTCAGGGCCACAGCACCATATTTCCTCTCCACCTGGACTCTCTCTGAACAGGACAGTGCTTTCTGATACAACTTGGTATCGTCCTTCTGAACTACGACACAGATACAGCCTTAATTTTTTAGCATGATACATTCAAACATCTCATATTTTAATCTGTTCACATATTTGTGGGGAAATGGCCTTAATGAAAAAAAAAACAAAACAATTCTTTGCCTTTGGAAGCACATACATATGAATACTTGCTGGTATTTTAGTGCTCTCCTTTTAATGACAAATGGGGAAGGGTGGTGGAAATCAAAGACACACATGCTATCATTTGAAGGTCTGGGAAAAAAAGGGAAGAGGGGCAAGATTTCTCCATGGAGATTTCACAATCTTTGTGTTTGTAGGTGGCTTTCCTGGAAGGAAGTATTCCTCTGGAAGTCCTTGGGTCAAACGGATTTGGTGAGGCATTACATTTACCAGCTATTTTTAAAAAGCAATTTTCTAGGTATTCATGGAGTTCCTGCCTAAAACCACGCACACTCCAGTTGGTTAGGCACATTATTAAAACATCTAGCTCCAGTACTTCAGTCAGTTATTGACTTTACACAAACCAAAATTTATTATTGCTATTTGTTCATGACTTACATGCCTTTACCAAAAAGTATAAATAATTCAGTTCTCATTTCATGCTAACCATAAATTAATTTATTTATCAGTTAGTCATAGATGAAAAGCAGAAGTATTTCTTCGCACTCCCAGTGCCAGGTTTCAACCTGAAATAAAACTGAGGCTACATATTTTAACCTTAATTAGGCCTTAATTTTTGCCAGCAGCCTTAGCATCAGAGGTGGCAGTTGCATTCATACTATCCTCCAACATACCAGCACAATCCAAATTCTGTATTTCTACCTCCAATAACACAATAAAGAGATATCCTCTAACCTCTTCCTCTCTCCCTCTATTGTGCAGGCAGAGTCTGGTTTGTCTTGCATAAATCTAGGAGCAGCTGGCTTAATACTTGCACCAAGAACACAGGTTGCTTAAAAACAGACCTTCCCTTCAATTCTAGCAAATATATCAGGGCACTGGCAAGCTACCTTCCATTGCATTCTTTTTGTATGACAGATTTTTCATGGATCAATGGCTGTATTAAACATGAATATTTCAGCTAGGAGGCAACACGTTCCATGCTGTGAGATGTTGGACTTGGGGGTTTGTGTGCAGCTGGACATCTGACCAGTTATATGCTCCAGTACTTTGCTTATCTTGGACGTTGGACCACAGTTCTTTAGTAGCGGAGGGGTTTCTCTGTGCATATTCTACGCAGTGCCCAGAGCAACAAATGTCCAAGTTCCACTCAAAGTACCAGTGCCACATGTGTAACAAACTAGAGTTTAAGCTGGAACAGCCTAATAAACCACAAATTTTATGTAGCAGATTGTAGCTCAGAGATTGCCTTTCCTAATATAGTTAGCAGACACAAAAAACGATTTAGCTTTTTGTTCCACAACTTTTATTCTTTAAAAAAAAAAAAGCTAACAAACATAAAGAGTTTGAAAATGATTCTCTGATATCCCCCCAACTCCAAGGCAGGTATTGTCATATGAACTCAGTTAAACCAGACTGACGCATTGTTCTCAAAGCTGGATGACTGTAATCCCTCCTTCCATACGTGTAGTAGTGACATAGCTAATATCTGCCACAGTGTTTTTTCCCTCTAATAGGGGAAGAGTAACCAAACTGAAATTTCTGCTAGAACTGATCCTTATAAGCACTAGCTGAACAGACACGTGAGACAGGAGACTCTAATTCACACCTCTGTCCATGTCCTGATTCAGGTCACAGGAGGCAGGTCTGACTTTTTCCACATCTGATGCAAGAAGCTCAGCAGACACACATGCTGGAGCTCCCAAGGAGGCAGCAAAGTTGGTGCAAAAGTTCAGCAAAGTCATTGCTCTCTAGTTCTTTTTCCTGTTTTTCTGCCTGACTTGGACAAAGAATATTTTTACATTATCTTCTGCTTGATTTATGTTTACATATATATACACAACAGAAATCCATGTTACCCTTTTGTAATTAGACACTGTGCAGCCACCTGCCAGACTGTCTGTGCTCCAACAACTCAGCATGGGCTTGTATAACCGAGGTACAGAAATCACTGGAATGCTGCATGGGGTGACAAACTACAGTAAATATCTTACAGGGAGGCAGTCTGTTTACTTACATCTAGGATATAAAACTCTACATGCAGCTCAAAAAACAATACCTAGTGGCAGAGTGGAAGTGAACGAACAGGTGATGTTCTTCTTCCTTGGTACTTTCTAGACTTGTTTTCAACCTTATTTTATCTAGGATATAACTTCTTAAATAATGTATTTTTCAGTCTGTGGGCACTGTGAATATATCATCACTCTGTGTGGGTGTTTACATGCATATTTTATAAATAATAAACAATGAAACCCAATACAGTTTTCCAAACTGATCCTTGATATGGAAGTGCTCAACTTGAGGAGCATTAGACAGGTCTTATTTTCAGCATACCTGGGGTGGGAGAGAAATCAGGTTCTGTCATAAGCATGTTCAAAAAACCCCAGAAACTGCTGTCTGTCCTGGAAGTGGGCTTGCATATTATGTCCACCAAGACATTACCGAAACATCAGTGAGATCACTTGTGTGCTTAACTAGGCATTTTCTGATCTGGAGCAAGAGGCAGAACTGCTGAAACCACCCCACTCCCACTGAAATCAATGAATCCCCAAGAAATCAAGAGCATTTAAGCACCTGAACAACATGAAAGCTTTGGCCTCAATTCCACAATTTTGCACAGAGCTAAGATGGCAGCCCGTGCAAGTGTTTCATAGTCAGGTGACCCTTATAACCTATTTTTTTGAAAAGCATATTGGGTATTTTCATCGTTCATGAAAGCAAATATCCATTTTCTATTTGGGGACTGCCAACGGAGCACAAGCAGGAGCTGAACTCAGATTCTCAGTCCCCAACATGACACTTCTATTCTCCCAGCATGTTGCGTATTTGTTCCTACTACCTCCCTAGGCCAAGTGCACAGCAATTTCATCGGAAATTGGGTCAGACCCTCAATACCAAAAGTGGCCTTCAGTGAAAGGTGCACACTGCTATTGGCTGGCAACATCTGGTCCTAAACAGCACCATTTACAAAAAAATTAAAGAGATTCATTCTGTAAGAAAGGACATTTGATTTCACTCTGCATCACAACAAAAACTAAAAACACAAGAAAAAGCAGAAGTGAAGCCTATCTCCAAATCCTCCCAGGTAAGACACTGACCTGGAATGTGGGAAATCCAATTTTACTTGCTGCTTTCACCCACCTGAAGCAGGGTCTTGACCCAGCTTTCCCCAGCTTTTGAGCAAGAGCACTGGCCTAGCAACTATTGCTCTAGGTTGGACACTCTTGTTTCAACAGGGGAGAGGGACACATACCACAATCAACAAAAACAAACCCACCCCACTCTAAAGCACACCACACCACCCCCAGTCTCTCATCAGACTGGAGCTCAATTAACTTTAAAATTACCATATCAAGTAACAGGTACACCCCATATCAAACACATAACCACTACACCCCTCCAACTACTGCACTTCCACATGAAGGATCTTAGACCTGTAGTGGAAAGTGCATTGTCTTTTGTCACATGCATTTTCATTATGCATCTGTCTATTGATCCATTCAAAGACTGAGTTCCTTCTATAGATGAAAATAGCCTTTTTTTTTCCCTGGCAGAGGAATAGATAGGCTATCTAGGACACTAACAGAAAAACATCAACTCATCTATTATATGCAAGTTGTTTGTCTTCATAAAGCAGCCCTAGTGCAATGGATTGCCCCAACATTCATTTTCTCTGTCCAGCTTCTAACTAGACAAGTCAGAGGGCACAAAGCACATCTGAATGTGGCAAGTATCAAGAAGCAAAGCCCAAAGAGGAGAGGCTAAGATAGATCGCATACTTACAAGAAAAATAAAAAACAAAAAGCTATTTATGATACCTCCTGTACAATAATCGCAATTACAGTGCATTTCACTAAAAAAGAGAACTTGCAACAACTGCCAGTGACATACACATTCCTGTAAGTAACTGCTGTTTCCCAATGCAGCTTCAACAACTTTTAGTACTGGCTTAGAAGCTCCTAGCATCTTCTTCCCTAGCTAAGGCAAACCATAACCTAAATAGCATTTCAGCTCTTCCATGTGGATCCAATGATTTCCCCTCATCACCAGTATTTCCGTATTCTTTAGCATAAAAATACCGATAAATATTGAATTGGGGGGAAAAAAAAAATCTGTTACAGAAAAGACATAGGCCTTACTGACAAGTGCTTGGATCACACGTTATTTGTAAATGATGTGCCACTCCAAGACAGCCTTTGTAATAAAACACACGCATGACAACAGCAAAAGTTCTCTCCTGTGACAAGGTTTATGAAGGCTCCTTTGAAAAAAAACAGGCATGGAAGAAGGTGATCAGCACCTCGTCTAGCGCATGTGAAGACTCCATTTCAGTTTGCTCACATAAACCCTAAAGGACTGCAGGAACTTGCAGTGTCCTCACAGGCAAAGGAAAGTTCACAGGGCTTTAAAACACAACAAGGCAGGCAGGAGATCATTTATAGGATGCTGTTAAAACTTGAGTAATAAGCCCCAGGAAGGTGACAAGCTCAAAGGTATTAAGATGACAGTTTTAGACACAGCCATTATTCAAATGGCTTTCTGCTACTGAGGGAAATTTGTTACATCTTTCAGCATGATTGTAGCAATATGTAAATTGGACTGCTCAGATGAGGATATATGGTGTCAATGTGTGGTATGAGCACCAACTAAGAACTGGAAGTAGGGACAAAAAATGTGATTACTGTGGTCAAGCCTTCTGAAGGCCTTGGTTTAACAGATTGAGCAAGATGTAATACATAAAAAAATCTCTAGAATACAGTCGCTCAATAATAATAATAAAGCATGTCTTAAGTGCTGAACTATGGAATATACTATATCAAACCCAAGTTGTTATAGGGACAGAGACACAAAAACACAGGAAAAATAGATGAGTGTTATGGTCAACAAAATACAGATGCTGCAAGCAGTAAAATTTAGTTTCATAAATTTTTCTGGCTATCAGATTCATGTCCCTAAATGGTCACTGTTTCATCTGTATTGCTGCTCAGATGTGAAAAGCCATTTAAAAAGAGCAAGTTTGAGAAAAATTTATCTGAGAAATATATTTGAGAAAAACAGGCAGGCTATGTTAGCCAGCACTACACTCCCAGACAGATCATTAGGCTCCATTTATTCTTTTAAAACATAGTGTTTTGGTTTGGGTTTTGTTTTTTTTTTCTTTTTAGTCCTCTATGAGGAAAAAGAGCAGAGCTCTCTTACAAAGCAAGTTCACTTTCACATTACTAAGAGTTAAGATCTACAGCATAAGAAAGCACATTTCATGTCCTTCAAATTTTCATGGGGATGAAATACATGGAGTCATATCCATTGAGGGACTATCAGATCCTCTCCTGTTATTAGCCAGACACCTTAACAAACCTCTATTTTCATAAACTACCAAGTATTCTTGCCTTCAGAACAGCCTCAGAATAACCTCTGATACCTCATCCCTGTATCAGCATCTGACAGTACAGAGCACCGACCACCACTGTTGCACCTGTGTACGAACAGGAATCACATTGAACGCAAGCTGCCACAAAGCTCCATGCTAAACTGCACAGATACTTTACTGATTCTTAACTCATAGGTACTTAAAGACACCCAACAGCCAGGTACTAAAGGTAGGTACATAGGTACTTAAAGACACGCAACTGTAACCACAAGGAAAACACGTTGCAAAAATCCAGTGGGAATTGCAAAAAAGATACTATACAGATTACAAAACACATCTTATATCTTGCAGAAACAGTCACTTTACAGGCAAGAACAATCTTTAAAAAAGACTAAGAGGCATGCTGGAGTACCTCAAATCAACAAAAGAACCACCAGATTTTAAGTTACAGTGAGAAAGTACAGACACATCTCACCAGTTACTCCATGACTACGTGGCCATTTTGGCTGGATGCTTCCCTTATCATCTAAGTCATATTTCAGCTGGCCATTTTCAACCCATATATGTGTGTCGATAAACACAGATAAAGCAAAACAAACCAAGTAGAATTTTACAGCCTCCAAACACACTGCTGTTCAGATCACTTCATAGCCGTAAACAACCAGGATCCCTGACATGGGTTTCTGTCCCACCACAGGAGACTTAACCCTCAAGGCAGGTAAGCAACACACAGAAACTTTCAAGTTCTCGAAGGATGAAAACCAGACACACTTAAGAGCATCTAACCTATCCTTGCCAGGGTCCGACAGACATATCACTGTCCTGTCACTGGCACCAAGATCAAGGCTGCAGGCTGAGAATCAGCATCGACACCTGGTCTGTGTCCACAGCAGACAAGGGCATATGCACCACAAACTTCTCTGGCAAGCTTAGCACCCCCCTGGACCAACTACAGGAAGGGAGGAGCTTGAATAACCTACTTGCAGAGGCTCAGTGAACAACTATTCATGATAACTGGAAGTGACAGTGACAGTTGTGCAGTAAGTAACAGGTGTTTTCCTTTAAGATAAGAGAGACTAGATATCTTTTGGAGCAAAGTTGGCACTGCACTTCAAAATGCTGCATCTAAACATTGAAAGCTATTGACACTTTTCAATGATTATGCCATTAAAAAATCTTATGTAACAGAGAAGTATTCATTTCAGTCTAATATTTTAAGCTGGAAAATAGGCGATATAGCATCTGTGAATCCTTTGAACTGCAACTAGCAAATTCTGAAATCTAGTATCCAGTTATCTGGTATCTAGTTCCACTTTCCAGTAAGAGCAGAGGGTTTATTCTGGTCACACTCACAGAAGCATGAAAAAGAAGAAATACTATGGGAGAACTCCCAAGAAAGATCAGGCAGGATCTGGTAAGGCCCAGAAAGAGAGAAACTGCCATCTTGGGTCAACCACAGTATCTGTTGGTATCCCTACAAAAAGACAAAGACTTAAAGATGTAAATAACCACACTTTTGCAAATGGCTTGCAACCCTGTTTTCCTGCCTTAACAAAATGGGTCCTTTTAAGGTACCTCACACAAAGCTGTCTAAAAGTAAATAAAGTTTGCAGTATCTATGACTGAAAACTGAAAGACTACATGCCCTGGTGACTGGCATAAGTCAAAATAAATCAATTACAGTAGTGAACTACCTTCCAGGCTTTTTTCAGACAGACATAAAAGAATTTAATCCAGATTAGGATATTGTGATGTAAGAAAGTTGTTCCTGGATTTGGTATTTTATAGTGACATTTGTCATAACTAACCTCAGCATGATGCAGGTTGAGAAAGTAACTTGTTCTATGAACAGGTTCCTCTCAGAGCCATGTACACACAGCCTAAATTACACTCAAGTCCCTGTACTTTGTACTTTCTAGAAGTAGACAGTGGCTTAATAACATATTTCAGTCCCACGAGGTTTGGTTTTTTTTTTTCAGCGGTTGCCCCATCAGTGGCTCTGTCACCACTGACAAAACACAAAGAACTGAAGTGATTTTAACTTCTTAATTGTGATTAACTTCTTAATGAAGTTACATGATAAGACTTCTGGGATCATCTTCTCAACATGATGGGCAATGACTACTACTGCAATACTGCCTACCTGCCTTTCTACAGCCTTCAACAAATGCCTTTTTTTTTTTTTTTGTAAGATTTCTCTAAAACCCTGTCATCAACAAGAAAAACACATAGATGCGTATTCCCTTTAGAACGCAATTAAGCAGAGCCTGAGATCTCAGCAGTGAATCTCCAGAAATGTCACAGCAAAGTCTTATCTGTTGCATCCTAGGGCTGAATGGGGGAAAAAAAAAATAATAAGCAGCACCTTCAGCTTCAAGCAGCAGCAGCACATTCCAAGATCACAAATAGCTACTGTGTTTGAAGAAGTATCTGAAATGCAAATGATCAAGAGGCCATTAGAGACATTAAAGATTTAGCAGACATATGTTTATCCAGTTTTTATTGGGGGAGGGTGATAGAGGGATTAATTCCAAAGAAATAGATAATTAAATATATAACTATTCTATGAAAGGATAAATATGGTAACCTTATGTCATTAAAAGCATACTTACTGTTCAATCTTTAATGTATCATGTGGGCAAAAATATTAAAAATAAATATTCCCCATTCACCTCTAACTTTAAGGACTGTTATTTACATCACTGCTTTTGCTTATAGGATGGAAAGCTACCCCAGAGCTATCTCAGTACAGACTAATCTTCAGATGACCTTCCATTCAACTCAGCCTGGCCATACACTCTCCTCAGAGTGAAAGAGCCTCCAAGATTCTTTTGCTGCCTATACTAGCATAGTTTCAGGACTGAACGGGGTGATCTTGCAATACAGATTTTCCAATTTGAATTCTCCAAAGCAAAAAGAGGATCTAAACCTATTCCTCTTCAAAGGGCATTCCTGACATTTACTGCTGCAGACATAAAAATAATCTTTATTCATAAAACCATCCAACAAATACCTACACATATGTGCGAACAACTGGAAGAACTTTCTTGGGATTCTTTTAATTTCCATATCTAGTCATCTTCATGATCAGTGTTGTAAAGGTTAAAAACCCTGCTCTTCAACTAAAATTGCACCTAGAACTTCTATTTTCAGTCTGGAGGCTTTGGGACTGTATTGTCAGTCACATCATGTTATTTCCGCCAAAACAGCTGGAGGTTTCCAGTGTAGGAAGCAATTATTATGAAAAGTGTCAATGTGTCATTCTCCCCAAGTCAAATGTTTAACTTCACGTTATAGTATTTGACAAGTATCCAGCTCTTAGTCCCCACCAAGAAAAAGGAAAAAGGAGAGAGAGCACATGTGCAAGTCACAAGAGAAAAGAACAGTTTACCCACTGCTACGCAAGCAGATTTTGACATTGCTGACTGATGCCACAGTTGTGCATTTCTAGAGTTTAATTGCCTTGGCAGAAGGCAGGCTTAGATCTATATGCATGAATGAACACACTCTTTGCCTTGACCCACCAATGGATATACAAAAGGTGTCTGTCTAAAACAAAATGTTAAATAATTACATGTTCAATAAGTGGTGCAAGCATTTTAGGAGGCGATGGCCACCATTCATGGCAAGGACAAGAAAAAATATCCTGTCTGTCAAATGCACAACAAAAGCAGAGTTACCCTGTGATACTGTTGTCCCAAATATGGGTTCTCCCACCCAGCGTGCAGAGCACTGAAAAACACACTGAGCTATTTGCTTTTATTCCAAATCTGCGCAGAGTTGGGTGCTAGGTGGTAGGTCCACAAAGCTAGCACACCTCAGTTAACAGACAGAAAATATTTATACTCTTCGAGCAACAATTATCAGTATCTTTTAAAAGGTGGCTCCATTACCCTTGTTCCCATTGGTTCTCACCAGCCTCATCTCCAAGTCACAGCGTCCTCCTTTTTTTCTAGGCATGCTCAGTGAGGAAGGGGCTTTTCTGAGGAGAGGACTTTCCCCACCCAGGTGCAGGTTTCTATTATGCATATTATATGTTAATTAGACATGAATTAGGATAGTTCACTGAAGGTTGAGTAGCTGTGTTTCTTTTGTGATTATCTTGTTCCTTCCCTCAAGGTTGCATCTTGTTAACTGCTGACAGAGACTAAACAATATCCCCAGCTTCATTCCTTGCATGCCTTCAACAATACCTTTTAGGCCTAAAACACTCAACGACAGTGCTCAGTAAAAAGGACCACTCTTCACACACACCTGAA
The DNA here is from genome assembly GCF_000687285.1 of Phaethon lepturus. Classification (NCBI taxonomy): domain Eukaryota; kingdom Metazoa; phylum Chordata; class Aves; order Phaethontiformes; family Phaethontidae; genus Phaethon; species Phaethon lepturus. The sequence continues at coordinate 56,059 of NW_010544096.1, read as the reverse complement.
GCTTCCAGTATCTTCCTAAGGTATGTCCACACAGAGAAACAAAGGTACAGCTGTAAGCTCAAGCAGGTCTGTCTATTAGCATATGGTATATCTACTAGCTTAACCCATGTAGTCTGAACTGTTGCATTAGTGAACAGTAAAGCACAAAACTAGGTAATAACAAGCCAACAACTTGGCTACACATTCCCAAGAACAAGCAGTATGCCCTCCTCTATGTCCTCCCTACATTTGTTGAGTAGTAGGCACATTCAGCTTGCTGCAGCATGCCAGAGCACCCTGCAGTCTGACCCTCCTTTCAAAGGCATAGACGGAACCTTGATGCCTCTTCCTCCAGAGAAAGCGAGACAGCCAGCTCTGTGTGACCAGGGAAGCCTTGGCTCCTGCCAAAGGCAGTACGTCCCAATGGATGCTTCTCTGGTTCACAGTCTTAAAATATTGACTCAGACCATCCACACAGGTCCTGACCCAAAACACAAAGCTCTGTGGATGGCTTTCCTTTCAGGAACCTGCACAAGTTAGACTGCATACCGAAGAAGGAAGCCCACAGGTAGCAAAAAACACTCCAAGCTTGAAGTGCCAATATCTCTTTCTCCCATTACACTTTGGCTCCACAAGGACCATGCTATTAATTTTGAAGCTAACAAATTGAGGAAGTATTTGGAGAGGAGGGAAAAAAAAGGGGAGGAGAGGGAGGAGAGAGGGAGGGAACTTTACCAAAAAGCACTTCAATACTTTCATGCTGGAGTCAAGACAAGGAAGTGATACAAAACATATGAGATCCCAAATCTTAATTCTGCTTCAAGCTGGAATATCCTGTTAGTATGGTATATTCTCCAACTACACACGGTATATTAAATTAATGGAAATTCTGAGCTTTAGCATATGTTTAAGAGCTGCAGGCTGCTTTTTTTGAGCAACGACATGACTTACTTTCTGTATACAAAAAAAACCCCACATATGGATGCATTTATGTATGTCAAAAATACCCATGCAGGCTTTGATATTACTGAACAACACATATTGTCCATGGCCAAACAGTGCCTTAGGCTGTATTAAGCAACGCAGCAGTAAGCTGGTAAAAAGTATCCCAGTTCCTTGGAAGCT